>NW_006239217.1:197201-209854 GCF_000226075.1 Solanum tuberosum | reverse complement strand
ACATTTATAAACTTCTTTGGGAATACCTAGTTCCCTAATAACTTTTTGAGAAATGAACTCAACTCTTTACTCTTTGCTTAACTTGAAAACATGAGTCTTCAAACGAAGTTAAAACGTTTAATAAAGACTCTTGAAAAACTTTAAAGAGCTTTAAAGACTTGCTTCTTAACTTCTAAACTTGACTCTAACTTCACTTGACTTGATCCTAACTTTCCTCGAATTGGATTATGAATTCAAGGGTAACGATCTCATGTTTATGGATGAGTTTAGGAGGTTTAAGTGTGCCTTAGAGTGTTGAAAACAACTATAAAACATAAGTACATTACCAAGGAACATGCATGAAAAAGTGGGGAAGGAAAGGGAAGACTTGGCGTCCTTGGCGCTCTGAGAGGCGCGGGGCGCTAGCCCTCAAAGCTCAGAAGGCCTGCTGGGCGCTCTGCTGGGCACTCTGCATGGCCTGCTGGGCGCTCTGCATGGGCGCTCTGCATGGCTCACAAGGCCTGCTGGGCATTGGAAAGATCATTCCAAGGGTTTTGCAAACATAACTGGAAATACACCTAATTCATCCTGAGCTAGGAGGTATGACTATTCAAAGTTGATCAAAAACTCATTTTTTCCCCATACTTAAACCAAATTTCCAGATTTGAATTCTTTCCAAAAAAATGACTATTTCCAATTTCAAGCCTCTTCATAGTTATTTCAAATTGCAAGATGTCACAGAGAAGGTACCTTTGTTTTGTAGTTTGATAGCTCATTTGCAATGCACATATCGAGGGATCACGAATGTTACTACTTAATGCCTAGAAATTTGAGATAGACCAAGTTGCCTATGACATTGATCAGGTGGAACAATTAATCAAAACATCATAAAAATTAAAATCATTTTTGCATAGAATCCCAAAAACAATTCTCTTCAAACCAATTCCACACACTCAAAAAGCTCCAAACAAATACAATTTAAACACTAAAAACACACTCCTGAAACCTGATTAATGCTCCAATCAACAATCCAACTTTAGCCATACCAATCCCTTCAACTGCTTCTTTCTTCCCCCCTGCTCAGGACAGTATCAAGTGTCAACCAAATGATATATTGCTCATTAAACTCGGGAATAATACATAAATATGCCCTTAAACTTGGCTTCAACTGACATTAATGCCTTCCAACTTTGAGTTTGCACAAGTAGGCACTTAAACTTATATAAAATTGAACAGATAGACACATTCATCCTACGTGGCGTCCTACATGACAATTTTGTGTCCTATGTGGCATCCTACGTGTATTATGCCACAGGACGTGTGTGTCTACTTATTCAATTTTATGCAAGTTTAAGTATCTAGTTGTGCACACCCAAAGTTGGAGAGTATAAATGACAGTTGATGCCAAGTTAAAGAGTATATTTATGTATTATTCCTTAAACTCGTTATGTTTTTGGTACAATGAAAGTCATTTCCGAGGAAATATTTGTAATCTGCTTACCAAAATAGTTTCATAAAAAAGGGTGAAAGTCATTTTCCATAGAACTGTATTTAAATTCATATTAGTTGCTCAAAACAGTTTTATCCCATGAAAATCCTTTTTCTAGGTACAAAAATGACTTCTGCATACAAGACAAAATCTCAGCCATAATTAGTTTACTTATAAACAATAATTTGTAGTTGACTTTCTTTTAGTAAGTTGATATCGTAAAACAATTAAATTAAACTTAATACTAACATATCTGCAGAAAAGTTGAGTAAAACAAATTAAAGAAATGGTCATTCGGGATTGGGATTAATTACCTCTTCGATTATGGAATAGGACATAATATATGCTTGAAAAGCTTCATCGATAAGGAGTTCTCTCCACGTCTTTCATTCTCTCGGGAATCTCCTTTAGCTTTGGACAATGATAGATAGCAAGACCTTTAATGAGAGGCATGGCACTTGTGCCTAAATGCCATCTTTCTAGCTTCTCAAGATCATCAAGACGAAGGAACTCTAGTTGACTGAAACTGTTATCACTGCAAGTTAATTCATTTCCTTCATAAGCTTTTAATAAATCGAGATTCCTGAGGTTTGGCAACATCCCCAAAATAGGCATCGGATCTTTCATGAGTTTTGATTTCACAAGAACCATCATTGTGATGGAATTTGGAAATGCGTCTGATAGAGGCAGTTTCTCTATTTCCCCTTCTAACCACAATTTCTGGAGCTTTTGACAAGAAGTAAGAAATTCAAGGGCTGGGAATGATTCATCATCTTCACAACACAATGTGACAGTGCTAAGGTTATTCAAGCTGCTAATGTTGTTTAGGGAGTAGGATTTGGTAATATCATGCATGCTTAATTCTCGAAGATTAACTAAATCAACAGGGTCAACATTTTTCCACTGATCACAAGCAAGGCCTTTAAGAACTTGAAGACTACTGAGTTTGTTTATACATTTCAGAGGTTTTGAATAAGGAGCATCTAAATATCTTAGATCTATCAGGTCAGCTGTCTCTCTGGGTAGTTGGCATAAGCGCCCGTTTTCGTTTACGACACGAAGTGTCTGTAAATTCTTGAGGTTGCAAATGGAGGAGGGAAGACAATGGATACCTGTCAATCTTAAGTACTTGAGGTGGTATAAACTTCCTATGGCATCAGGTATAGTTCCACCAAAAGTATCCAAGTATAACACATACATATGTTGGAACACACTACTGAAGTTTATAAGACTCATGTTAAGAAAATCTGGATCGAAGAACATAACTGACCTCAACTTTAAGTTAGAAAGATCAAGTGAGAGGTACTTTTCTCCCTGATCATGAATGGCATGTCTGATACATAAGAAGGATATGGAGTGGTTTCTTGGATCATAAATATCAAAGAAGTTTACCTCCGATGCCTTTTGTATGGAAAGATCACGAACTACATCGTGAACCCTACATAGAATAACTTTTTCCCAAAATGTTCCAGCCACTTGAACCAAGCTTCGTCTTATCAGCTCATTTAAGAAGTCTTCAGCGACATCCTCCATTCTTTCTTCTCCTCTTGGTATGAAACCCTCGGCCATCCACAACCGTATTATGTTTTCAGCCTCGAGCTCTTGATCTTCTGGAAAAATACCAAAGTACAGAAAACACTGCTTTAGTGCAGTTGACAAATCGTTGTAGCTTAATGATAGTATGTAGGAGATTTCAATAGAGTCATCTTTAATGTTCTTCCAAAGGTGGTCTTTCACCTTTTGCCATTCATCTAGACCCCTTTTGTGCAAAAGTAGTCCACTCAATACAACAATTGCAAGAGGTAAGCCTCCACACTTGTCCACCATATCTCTAGCTAACCTTTCCATCACTGGAACCATTGCCCGAACATCAACTAGTTTCCTACAAAAGAGGTCCCAACTTTCTTCTTGGCTCAGGAAACGAAGTCTATGGACAAAACCTCTGTTGTCTGCTCTTTCAGCAATATCCTCTTTGCGAGTGGTAATAATCACTCTGCTTCCATTCTTGCTATCCAGGAATGCTCTTTTCAAACTTTCCCATGCTTCTCTCTGCCATACATCATCAACGACAACAAGGTATTTGCGTTCTTTTCATAAATCACGAAGGTAAATTTCTAGATCTCTTTCTGTCATCCTCTCCAACAAATCTAGAGTTTCCTTGGTGCAACCTTTGATAGATTTTATGATATTCCTAAGGAGATCCATGGTGTTATACTCTTGAGAAACACATATCCAAGCGCATGTTGGGAAGCTAGAGACTATGATAGGATTTGTGTAGAGGTTTCTCGCAAGTATGGTCTTGCCTAAACCGCCCATACCGTAAATGGAGATGACATTTCGACGAGGCTCTGCTTTGAGAAGTTCAGCTAACAATGATTCTACAACATCCTGAAATCCAACAAAAATGTGATCCTGATCATCCACATAGGAGGTAGTTCTCCTCAATGATCTAACCATGGCAGACTGATTACTTGAACCTTCTCCTGCATTATTGATATCTCTAATACCATAAGTATCTCGTTTGCGAGAGATATCCATGATTCGTTGCTTGAGTGATTCAATCTCCTTGGCAACTTTGTAGAGTTTGGTCTCCTTCCTACAGATGCAAGCGCAAGCCTTGAGACGACTAGAAAATCCATCATCATTACCGTTAGCAACCTCGAAGCTATAAGTCTCGAGTATAGCAACAGCGTCATTAGCAATAGAGTTGATCTCAAACACCCATTGTTGAATTCTTTGATCTCCACATTGCTTTAGTTCTGCATCTTTGAGGAAAGACTGTATGAAGAGTAGCTCATTTCTCAGCAATCTAACTTCATCTATGAGAGTTGTAAGCAGGGAAACTTTCTGTATTAGGAAATCACCCAATTTTTGAACTGCATATGACAGAAAGGCATCGGCCATTTTTAGGAATAACTACTTTCGATTGAAAAAAAGAGGAAGTTGTATATTGGAATACAAGTTGGAAAATGGAGAAGAGATAATATTATACCCTCAGAAGCAATAGACATAAAAGTAAGACCTCAAATAATGTGTTCAAAGGGTCCACTAATGTGAATAAAGTTTAGAAAAAACGAAATATGACCATGTGGTTTTTTGAAAAAAATAAATCAATTATTAGACAAGGACATTACAGTTCCCATTGTCTTAAAAGGACAAAGATGCAAGCAATGCGAAAGGTACATTTCAATAGAAGTATCTTCTTATTCTAACCAATCAAATTCTTTCTACACCAATTGATATTATTCTATAAAGATTATGTTGATGATGGAGTTGAAGCAAATGGTGAAGAGATCAAATACACATAACACACAAATTGCCGTGCAAGATGTCACGTGGAATGCGTTTGTCTATTTGTTCAACTTTATATAAGATTAATTTTCTATTTGTGCACACCCTAAGTTGAAGGACATAAATGTGAGGTGAGATCAAGTTAAAAGGCATATTTACGCATTAGTCTTAGTGTCGTTTAACACATTTATAGGGAACAAAAACCGAACAACAGTTTTCAACAACTATATCGAAAAGTGGCAGAATTCATTATCATCATTTAAGAGAGATTATCACTTATCACTTATATTACATCGCATGCTCTTCAAATGTAATCTAACCCAATTCGCTCAATTTGGTTAAGTT
This sequence comes from Solanum tuberosum, assembly GCF_000226075.1. NCBI lineage: Eukaryota > Viridiplantae > Streptophyta > Magnoliopsida > Solanales > Solanaceae > Solanum > Solanum tuberosum. The sequence goes on along the minus strand of NW_006239217.1, from coordinate 204,750 downwards.
TGGGTTGGTTTTTGACCCGCCCAGTCATTAGCTGAACCTATTTTAACCAAATCCACTCAACCCATTAAAAATTGGGTTGATATGTAACATGAATTGGCTCATGACAATTCTTGTCAAAATGTTTTTTAAAAACTTTTTTTTTCAATTTGATATGTTATATAAAGTCATAATAAAGAAAAATAATAATTTTATTAGTACTAAAATAGTTTAAAAGAATAATAAAACAATTTAGTTTAGTAAAAATTGGGTTGGGTTGGGTTGGGTCTTGACCCAATTATTGTCTTAACCCTTATGACCCGCCCAAATTTAATCCAACCCACCCAATTGCTTATTTGTTCAATTTTAGATAAGTTAAATGTTTACTTGTGCACACCTAAAATTAAAAGTCATAATTGCTAGCTGAAGCCAAGTTAAGTTTATGTTTATGTATTATAATTAAGTAACTAACAAAGATATAATGAGAAAAAAATTAAAGCAATGTGGCAATCCCACCAAATTAGTCATGAGTCATGACATAAATTAAACTTTTTATTGTTTCACAAGGATGAATTGGGGTGAATTACTTCTTTAGGCCACTTGAGAAAAAATTATAGTTTTTTACCAAGATATTCATCTTTACATATAAGAAAATTATACTCCCTCCGTCCCATTTTATATGATGTACTTTGATTTGGCACAAACTTTAAGAAAAATGGAAAGAATTTTAAAACTTGTGGTCCAAAATGAATGATAGAAATTTGTGTGGTTGTAAATCATTTCATTAAGGGTAAAAAAGACATTTTATAGGCAAATTGTTACTTAAAATAGAAATGTGTCATTCTTTTTGGGACTGACTAAAAAGGAAAGTAAGTCATATAAATTGGGACAGAGGGAGTAAAATTTTATATTTAACAATCGAAACAAATTAGAAATAACAATGACCCAAATTTCATATTGGTTCCAAATACTTTGGGGCCAGAAGAAGAGAAGATTGAAGTGGAGAAAAATTGAGATTATGAGATTTCTTCTTAGAAACCTCCATTTCACAACTATTTGAGGTAAGAATTGTGATATCACAACTTTTGAAAATTGTGGGTTTTCGTTTTAGGCGTATTTTATTGGGTTTTGGCGTCTAATTGATATGCCCAACGAATTATTGTGGTGAAATTGATGTATTCTCTGTGAAAAAAGCATAGTTGAGATGTATTCTCTGGCCAAAAAGATTTTTCCATGCACAAATATGCCCTTTAATTTGATCTCATTTCATATTTATTCCTCTAACTTTGGGTGTGGACAAGTAGACGTTTAAACTTGTATAAGTTGAACAAATAAACACACATGTCCTATGTGGCATCCTACATGACAGTTTGCGTCCTACGTGGTGTCCTATGCGTATTATGTGTCTACTTATTTAACTTTATACAAGTTTAAATGTTTACCACATCCAAAGTTGAAGGTCATAAATGTGAAATGAGGTCAAGTTAAATGACACATTTATTGCCTTGAGATAACGTGCATTGTGATTTGATGTTACTTGAATTTATGAACCAAAATCTGTACTTTGTCAACTGCCTTTTGTGAAAATCTGATGTGTCATCGTCTGTTTTTCGGTTTTGTTACTCAGTAATGGTATTTGGTGTTGTTTCTGTCATTGATGATGCAATGTTGATCTTATTTACTAGCATGGAATGAATGTGGCTGCATTTAAGTAGACGTAAGAGGGCATCATCTGTCATTCATGATGCAGTAATTGGATTATTTTGGTACGCATTGCATCTCTACTTTTGCATTAAAAGTGGCGTCTTTCGTTAGTTTGTTTTATAGAATCTGTCTAAAATAGAAACAATGAGGCATCGGATTTTTGAGCTTGTGTGTACAGAATCAGAAAACCCCAAAATTAGGTACTAAAGCTAGTTAGATAAATGAACTCCTTTGCTATGCAATCGTGAAGAAAAATTATAAAAATGCTCCTTAATAAACGAGCTTTGGTTCATTTAGTCCTAAATGTATAAACATAATGGAAATAGTCTTTAATATATTCCAAAAGAAGTGATCAATTGGTCCTAATTAAGCCGTAAAAGTAAAGACAATTGCTACTTTGCTCTCAAATAAACCGAGACACTTGACATCTTCCTCCATACACGGTCTACTTAGGCCTCGAAACAGGGTAGCGACAATGCAAATCCTATAATGCTTTGTGCAAAAATCCATCCAAAGCTCACAATCAGTATCTGGATGCAAATACACAGCATACTTTTCATTCTTTTTGGAATCTGATGCAACTTCAAACACTCATGTCTACCCAAACCTTTAATAACAAGCATGGCACTTGTAGCTGAATGCCAACTCTCCAAGTCCCGAAGATTAACAAAGACGAACAAACTCCAACTGACCAAAAATGTCTTCAAGTGACAGCTTCTTCTCCTGTTTAACCGAAATATTATTAACACACTATTTATGAAATAAGACTTCATGTATGCTTGAAAAGCTTCACGTCCTTCATTCTCTGGGGAATCTTGTTCAGCTTTTTACAGTGATCAATACGAAGACCTTTAATCAGAAGCATGGCACTTGTGGCTAAATGCCATGTGTCTAGGTTCTCAAGACAAGCAAGACTAAGGAACTCGAGTTGACGGAAGCTATTATCACTGCAGAATATCTCTTTCCTTGATAAGCTCTAAGAAATTCGAGTTTCTTAGGTTTGGCAACATTCCCAAAATAGGCATCGGATCTTCCATGAGTTTTGAGTCCAAAAGAACCATCATTGTGATGGAATTTGGTAACAGAGGCAGTTTCTCTATTCTCCCATCTAACCACAATTTCTGGAGCTTTTCACAATAATAAGAAATTCAAGGTCTGGGAATGATTGACCACCTCTACAAAACAATTTGAGAGTGCTAAGGTTTTTCAATCTGCTAATGTTGTTTAGGGAGTAAGATTTGGTAATATCAATCATGCTTAATTCTAGGAGATTGACTAAATCAACAGGGTCAACATCTTTCCACTGATCACAAGAGATGTCTTTAAGAATTTGAAGACTAGTGAGTTTGCTTATACGTACCAGAGGTTCAGAATACGGAGCAACTAAATGCCTTAGATTTATTAGGTCAGCTGTCTCAGGGGGTAGTTGGCACAAATGTCTAAATTCACTTTTGACACAAAGTGTCTGTAAATTCTTGAGGTTGCCAATGGAGGAGGGAAGATTACCAATACCTCTCAAGCTTAAGAACTTGAGGCGGTACAAACTTCCTATGGCATAAGGTACAGTGCCACCAAGAGTATCCAAGTACAACACATATATATGTTGGAACACACTACTGAAGTTTATAAGATTCATGTTCCGAAAATCTGGATCGAAGAACATAATTGACCTCAACTTTAAGTTAGAAAGATCAAGTGAGAGGTACTTTTCTCCTTTATCATGAATGGCATGTCTGATACATAAGGAGGATATGGAGTGGTTTCTTGGATCATAAATGTCAAAGAAGTTTACCTCCAATGCCTTTTGTATGGCAAGATCACGAAGTAAATCATGAACCTTACATTCAGTAACTTTTTCCCAAAATGTTCGAGCCACTTGAACCAAGCTTCGTCTTATTAGCTCATTCAAGAAGCCTTCAGCGACATCCTCCATTCTTTCTTCTCCTCTTGGTATGAAACCCTCGGCCATCCACAATCGTATTATGGTTTCAGCCTCGAGCACTTGATCTTCTGGAAAAATACCAAAGTACAGAAAACACTGCTTGAGCGCAGTTGACAAATCATTGTAGCTTAATGATAGTACGTAGAAGATTTCAATAGAGTCATCTTCAATGTTCTTCCAAAGGCGGTCTTTCACCTTTTGCCATTCGCCTAGCCCCCTTTTATGCGAAAGTAGTCCACTCAATACAACAATTGCAAGAGGTAAGCCTCCACACTTGTCCACCATATCCTTAGCTAGCCTCTCCATTGTGGAGGTCATTGCTTGAACATCAAGTAGTTTCCTACAAAAGAGATCCCAACTTTCTTCTTGGCTTAGGAAACGAAGTTTATGGACAAAACCTCTGCTGTCTGCTCTTTCAGCAACATCCTCTTTGCGCGTGGTGATAATAACTCTGCTGCCATTCTTGCTATCCGGGAATGCTCTTTTCAAACTCTCCCATGCTTCTCTCTGCCATAGATCATCAACCACCACAAGGTATTTGCGTTTTTTTAAAAGATCACGAAGGTAAATTTCTAGATCTCTTTCTGTCATCCTTTCCAACAAATCTAGAGTTTCCTTGGTGCAACCTTGGATGGATTTTATGATATACCTGAGGAGATCCACGGTGTTGTACTCTTGAGAAACACATATCCAAGCTCGTGTATGGAAGCTATTGACTATATCAGGACTGATGTACAGATTTCTTGCAAGAGTGGTCTTGCCTAAACCACCCATGCCATAAATGGAGATGACGCTTCGACAAGGCTCTGCTTTGAGAAGTTCAGATAGCAATCTTTCTACAACATCCTGATATCCAACAAAAATGTGATCCTGACCATCCACATAGGAGGTAGTTCTCCTCAATGTTGTAACAATGGCAGACTGATTGTTTGGCCGATTACTTGGTCCATCTCCTGCATTATTATTGATATTTGTAATACCATAAGTCTCTCGCTTGCGAGAGATATCCATAATTCGTTGCTTGAGTGATTGGATCTCCTTGGAGACTTTGTAGAATTTGGTCTCCTCCTTACAGATGCAAGCGCAAGCCTTGAGACAACTAGCAAATCCATCGCCACCTTTACCAGCCTTGAAGCTGTAAGTCTCTAGGATAGCGACAGCGTCATTTGCAATAGAGTTGATCTCAAACACCCATTGCTGAACTCTTTGATCTCTACTTTGCTTTAGTTCTGCATCTCTGAGGAAAGACTGCATGAAGAGTAGCTCATTTCTCAGCCATCTAACTTCATCTCTCAGATTTGTAAGCAGGGAAACTTCCTGAATGAGGAAATCACCCAATTTTTTAACTGCAAATGTCACAAAGGCATCAGCCATCTTCAGGACTCAGGAGTATTGATTTTTATCTGGAAAAGTTGGGTCTGTATATTGGAATACAAGTCAAAAAATGAGAGATAGTGATATACACTCAGAAACAGTTGACATTAATAGTGATTAAAGTTGAGTAAAAACAAAAGACATAATACATAAACATGACCCTTAACTTGGCTTCAACTGACAACTATGACATTTAACTTTGGGTGTGCACAAGTAGACACTTAAAATTGTATAAAATTGAACAAATAGACATATTCGTCCTACATGACAAATTTGTGTACTACGTGGCATCCTACATGTATTATGCCACGTAGGACACATGTGTCTACTTGTTCAATTTCATATAAGTTTAAGTGTCTACTTGTGCACACTCAAAGTTGGAGAGCATAGTTGTCCGCTGAAGCCAAGTTAAGGATGAAATATGTATTAAAGCTTCTTTAATAACCATTACACAACATGCGGGAAAATATATGTATGTAGAAAAGTCTAAAAGTAAATAATTATATGTTGTACAATGGTCCACCTAATAAAAAGATTTATGATTGCCAAATATGTCAAACACGAATGTGGAAAATGAACAAGAAAAATTAAAGCAATGAAAGTGAAATGTGACCCACTTGACTGGGCAAGAGAAAATCAAAGTGTTCCCATTTGAAAAAATTAGAGTAATGAAAGTATATATGGAGAAAAGTCTATCAGTAATAATGATGTGTTGTCCAATTTAATTGTCCACCTAATAAATTTGTTTGGGTATGGTGATAATTACATCCACAATTTTGTATTGAATTTAAGTTATAGAATTGATGATGAATGTAAATATTTAACTGAAAATATTCATTATATCTTAACTCTTCTTTTTTATTTTTCCTTTTAATAGAAATATTTTCTTGTTATATCTTACCAAATCAAATTCTTTATACACTTTGATATTGTTATAGATTTTTTCTCTCTCCATGGAAAATTACTTTCTTGTTAAGTTCATAGACAATAACAAATAAGAAAGCTAAGGGAAAGGTACATTATTTCCTTTTAAGGTTAGATTACGTTAGGCGAAAAAGGCATGTCCTTAAATTTGAGTGAGTAAACTAGACTTCTAAGGATTTGATTATTTTGGTATGCGTTGGCGTCAGCGTTGCATCTCTAATTTTGCAGTAAAAGTAGTGTCTTTTATAGCTTGTTGAATCTGTCTGAAACCAAAAACCAAAAACTTAAGATACCAAAGCTAGTTAGATAAATGAACTGCTTTGCTATTGAAGGAGGAACAAAAAACACTAAATTGTGGACAAGAGAGTATCATATACTATTTTAAATATCACTTAACATATAAACCATCATCTTAAATGTTGATAAGCAAGAGAACATACAGTAGAACAATTAACTAAACCTTCACAAAATCATTTTTCCATTGACAGCTTCTTCTCCTGTAAAATACAAAAGATATATCAACTACCTGTTTACTTATAATGTTTAGGACCGTCATTTGCAGCAGAGTGAGTAAAAGGAATTGAAGAAATAATCATTGGGGATTGAGATTTATTACCTCTATGATTATGAAGAGGCCGAAATAGGACATCAATATATCCTTGAAAAGCTTCATCGAAAAGGAGTTCTCTCCACGTCTTTCATTCTCTCAGGAATCTCTTTTAGCTTTGGACAACGATGGATACCAAGACCTTTAATCAGAGGCATGGCACTTGTGGCTAAATGCCATCTTTCCAAGTTCTCAAGACAATCAAGATGAAGGATCTCCAGTTGACTGAAGCTGTTATCACTGCATGTAATTTCTTTTCCTTCATAAGCTCTAAAAATTCGAGATTCCTTAGGTTTGGCAGCATTCCCAAAATAAGCATTGGATCTTCTGTGAGTTTTGAGTCCGAAAGAACCATCATTACGATGGAATTTGGAAATTGGTCCGATAGTGGCAGTTTCTCAATTCTCCCTTCTAACCACAATTTGTGGAGATTTTGACAAGAATTAACAAATTCAAGGGCTGGGAATGATTCATCACCTTTACACAACAATCTGAGAGTGCTAAGGTTTCTCAAGCTGCTAATGTTGTTTAGTGAGTAAGTTTTGGTAATCTCATGCATGCTTAATTCTCAAAGATTGACTAAATCAACAGGGTCAACATCTTTCCACTGATCACAATAGATGCCTTTAAGAACTTGAAGACTTGTGAGTTTGCTTATACGTTTCAGAGGTTTTGAATACAGAGCAACCAAATATCTTAGATTTATTAGGTCAGCTGTCTCGCGGGGTAGTTGGCATTGTTAGCATGATAGACAACTAAATGATTGTATATATTAATGTAATTATATAGTGATATAAATTAGCATGATCATATACATTTGTTGTAGAATCATATGAATAAATATTGTGATAGAATAGCTGATTTGGAGGGATAGCAAGGCAGATTTAGAGGGATTCAATGGCAGATTTGTATAGATAGAATAGATGATCTTTAGGGATAGGAATGGCGGATCTTTAGGGATGTGTAATCTTTATTTTCTCTATATAATGGAAAGACTCTCACTTTGAGAGGCATTCAGCTGA
>NW_006239217.1:195225-195350 GCF_000226075.1 Solanum tuberosum | reverse complement strand
GCATCAAATTATTAAGATCTGATTCTGGTGGAGAATATATGTCTTATGAATTCAAAAAAATTCTTGCTTGACAAAGAAATTGTCTCACAACACTCTTGCCCATATACACCACAACAAAATTGAGT
>NW_006239217.1:170064-194556 GCF_000226075.1 Solanum tuberosum | reverse complement strand
TTTCTTCGGAAAACATCTACAGGTTGTGTTCTTCTTTTGGTGTATGTAGATGACATTATTATCACAGGAACTGATTCTTCACTAATCACTTGCCTCCAACAGCAGCTTAAAGATTCTTTTCATATGAAAGATCTTGGTACTCTTACTTATTTTTTGGGTTTGGAAGTTCATAATGTTGCTTCAGGTGTATTTCTAAACCAACACAAATATACTCAGGATCTGATTTCTTTGGCTAGTCTTCAAGATTCATCCTCCGTAGATACTCCACTGGAATTGAATGTGAAGTATCGATGTGGGGAAGGCGATCTTCTTCCTGATCCAACTATATTTCGACAATTAGTTGGGAGTCTAAATTACCTTACTATTACTCGGCCTGATATCTCTTTTGCAGTTCAACAAGTTAGTCAATTTATGCAAGCTCCCCGTCATCTCCACTTGGTGGCTGTTCGTCGCATCATTCGGTACCTTCTAGGAACATCTACTCGTGGATTGTTCTTTCCAAGTGGTTCTCCTATTCGTCTTAATGCTTTTAGTGATTCTGATTGGGCGGGATGTCCTGATACTCGTCGTTCAGTCTCTGGTTGGTGCATGTTTCTTGGAGAGTCATTGATATCTTGGAAGAGTAAAAAGCAAGATCGTGTGTCAAAATCTTCAACAGAGGCAGAATATCGATCCATGTCTACTGCTTGCTCCGAGGTTGTATGGCTTCGTGGATTACTTGCTGAGATTGGATTTCCCCAATCTCATCCTACTCCTCTCCACGCTGACAATACAAGTGCTATTCAGATTGCTACTAATCCAGTTTTTCATGAGAGGACCAAACACATCGAAGTGGATTGTCATTATATACGAGAAGCTGTAGATAAAGGAGTCATTACTCTTCCACATGTGTCCAGTGATCTTCAAATAGCTGATGCGTTTACAAAATCCATGGCACGGCAACGCCATCAGTTTCTAGTAGGCAAATTGATGCTTCTTGATCCACCAGCATCAATTTGAGGGGGGATGTTAGCATGATAGACAACTAAATGATTGTATATATTAATGTAATTATATAGTGATATAAATTAGCATGATCATATACATTTGTTGTAGAATCATATGAATAAATATTGTGATAGAATAACTGATTTGGAGGGATAGCAAGGCAGATTTAGAGGGATTCAATGGCAGATTTGTATAGATAGAATAGATGATCTTTAGGGATAGGAATGGCGGATCTTTAGGGATGTGTAATCTTTATTTTCTCTATATAATGGAAAGACTCTCTCACTTTGAGAGGCATTCAGCTGAAAATTGACAGGCATGACTTCTCATAGTCATTGACAAGAAGTGTCTGTAAATTCTTGAGGTTGCCAATGGAAGATGGAAGATCATAGATACCTGTCAATCTTAAGAACTTGAGGTGGTACAAACTTCCTATGGCATCAGGTACTATAGACTTATTGTCAACACGAATCTCCAAGTACAACACATATAGATGTTGGAACACATTACGGAACTTTATAAGACCCATCTTTAAAAGTCTGGATCAAGGAACATAAGTGACCTCAATTTAAAGTTAGAAAGATCAAGTGAGAGATACCGTTTTCCTTGACTATGAATGGAATGTCTCAGACAAAAGGAGGATATGGAGTGCTTTCTTGGATCATAAATGTCCAAAAAGTTTACCTCCAATGCTTTTTGTACAGCAAGATCGCGAAGTAGATCATGAATCCTACATTTACTGACTTTTTCCCAAAATGTTCTTACCACTTGTATCAAGCTTCGTCTTATCAGCTCATTCAAGAAGCCTTCAGCAACATCTTCCATTATTTCTTTACCTGTTGGTACGAATCCTTCAGCCATCCACAACCATAATATGTGATCAACATGGACCACACGATCTTCTGGAAATATACCAAAGTACAGGAAAAACTGCTTGAGTGCAGTTGACAAATCGTTGTAGCCCAATGATAGTATGTAGGAGACTTCAATAGAGTCGTCTTTAATGTTCTGCCAAAGGTTGTCCTTCACTTTTTGCCATTCTTCTAGCCCTCTTTTATGTGAAGGTAGTCCGCTTAAAACAACAATTGCAAGAGGTAAACCTCCACACTTGTCCACCATATCCTTAGCTAGCCTTTCTATCGCTGAGACCATTGCCCGAACATCGAGTAGTTTCCTACAAAAGAGATCCCAACTTTCTTCTTGGCTCAGGAAACGAAGTCTATAGACAAAACCTTTGTTATCTGCTCTTTCAGCTACATCCTCTTTGCGCGTGGTAATAATAACTCTGCTGCCATTCTTTCTATCTGGAAATGCTCGTTTCAAACTTTCCCATGCTTCTCTCTGCCACACATCATCAATCACCACAAGGTATTTGTGTTCTGTTAATAGCTTACGAAGGTGATTTTCTAGATCTCTTTCTGCCATCTTTTCCAACAGATCTAGAGTTTCCTTGGCGCAACCTTGGATGGATTTTATGATAGTTTTAAGAAGATCCATTGTGTTGTACTCTTGAGAAACACATATCCAAGCGCGTGTAGGGAAGCTTGAGACTATATTAGGACTTGTGTAGAGGTTTCTGGCAAGAGTACGGTCTTGCCTAATCCGCCCATTCCATAAATGGAGAGGATGCTTCGACGAGGCTCTGCTTTGAGAAGTTCAGCTAGCAATGTTTCTACAATATCCTGATAGCCAACAAAAATGTAATCCTGGTCATCATCCACATATGAGGTAGTTCTCCTCAATGTTCTAACCTGACTACTTGGTCCTTCTCCTGCATTATTATTGATATTTGTAATACCATAAGTCTCTCGTTTGCGAGAGATATCCTTAGAAAGTCATTAAACACCAAGGGTAATCAACAACCATTAAACACCATTAATAGCCACTAATAACCATTAAACACTAGTATTTGTTTCTTTCATCTTCTAAGGAAATAAAACATTGCAGTATTTTCTTTTTTCTTCTTTTAAGGAAAGAAAAAGTTTTTCTCTTTTAAACTAATAAAAGTCAAAAACAATTTATTCCTAAGCAGAAAAAAAAATACTAACAGTCCTTTTCTTTTCCGAACTAGATCAATTAATCAGGCATAGTAGGGACCACAAATTTATTAGCAGAGGCTTCCAATTATAATATTTAATTCGTAAAAACATGAATTAACCATATCATAATAAATCACAGATTGTACCACTAAAAATCTGCAACTGCACTCCTCTATTTAATTTCAATTTTTTTTTCGTTACAACTTATTTAACTCCCCATGTTAGAATTACCGACACTAATCAATTAAACTGAACTTCTGAAAAATTTAATCCATTGATTAATTCAATCCTTTATCTTTATGCTTAAATTAATTCACGGGACATATATACATATATAATCCACCTGCAGGATTTTCATGTGACTACTTATAAGCAACCATAAAGGGGCGTCTTCTTTCTCATATCTGAGATATGGTTCTATCAGCTAATTATTATTTCACGAATATAATTTGTTATTATCCAATCCATTAGGAATTTTTTGACTCATCATAGAGTCTCACCTTTTAATAGATGAAAATAATAAAGCAAACTACACTGATCATAATAACTACATCAAGATTAAGAGTATAAGCTCATGTAATGGACTAGAGGTATTATTTATTGAAATTCAGAACCTAAATGCATATCTCAATTTGGTCGGTTCAATACATGCAAAATGTACTAACACAAGAAGTTGAAATTTTACCATTCCCATAATTAAGATTGAATTACATTTAATCTTGTGTTACAATCATCAAGATGTTTGTCCAATTTCATCTTTGATTGTGAACATTTAATTTATGACTTATAAAAACCGACAATTTTAATCTTCCGCGTATGAGTTAAGCAACTCCATACCCAAAAATCGTCTACTATATAAGCAATAGACACACATATAAACACAATGATCTATTCAAACAATAACTTTATTGTAACAATTAACATTAAATGTAAAGTCTTTATAAAGGATTAAAATCAATACTATAACTCAACCATATGGTTAATAGTATATCCCAACAGTTGACGATGGAGTTGAAGACTATGGTACAGAGTGAGGATATTGGCAATTGGCATTGTCGGTTGAGAATATAATGAAGTAAAGAAACTTATAGGCTTAAGTCATCTACGACCAAGCTGCGATAAAGAAGTCCTTAAAAATTGTTGTAAATCGGTAAGGACAGAGAACAAAGCAAAAGGAAAGGAACATTAGACCTGCTCTTATGTGGTTCAATGTTAATATTTTCCTCTGCATCTTTGAGGAAAGAGCAGCTCATTTCTCAACCGTTACACATCCTCTCTTCGACTTAAATGCAGGTTAACTTCCTGTATGAGGTGTTAAAGTGTATGGCCATCTCATCTGAAAACTTAAGTTGTGAATTTAACTTATAATCTTCTTGTGTATGAAGTACAGTTTTGTTGTTGTATTGATATGCCCAACCTATTATTTTGGTGAAATTGATGTATTCACTGCAAAAATGCATAGTTGAGATAACGTGCATTGTGATTTCCTGTTACTTGAATTTATGAACAACAATCTGTACTTTGTCAACTGCCTTTCTGTGAAAAACTGGTGTGTGCCATTGCATTTCCATTTTGTTACTTTGTAGTGGTATTTGGTGTTGTTTCCACCATTCATGCTATGCAATCATGAAGTGAAAATGATCAAAATGCTCCTTAATATATGAGCTTTGGTTCCATTTGGTCCATAATGTAGAAACATGATGGAAATAGTCTTTAACGTATTCCAAAAAAAAAAATGATCAATTTGGTCCTAAGCCGTATAAGTAAAGACAATCACTACTTTTGCTCTCAAAATTAACTGAGACCCTCGACATCTTCCTCCATACACGGCCCAATAATCGAAGATATTCTATGCTTTCTTCCATAGTCTATTGAATATATTTACCATACAATTGCATTTTTTTCAAGCCCTACCCTGCATCGAAAGTTCTCCCATGGCTCTTTCATGTTAGGACTAGGAATTTTGATGTGGTTTCTGAAATCAAATTAAACGATACGAGAAGGTACCTTTGTTTTGTAGTTTGATAGCTCATTTGCAATGCACATATCGTGATAATATCGAGGGATCATGAATGTTACTACTTAATGCCTAGAAAATTGAGATAGACCAAGTTGCATATGGCATCGATCAGGTGGAACAATTAATCAAAACATCATAAAATCATTTTTGCTTAGAATCCCAAAAACAATTCTCTTTAAACCAATTCCACACACTCAAAAAGCTCAAAACAAATACAATTTAAAAACTAAAAACACACTCCTGAAACCTGATTAACGCTCCCTTCAACTGCTCCTTTCTTCCCCCTGCTCAAGACAGTATCAAGTGTCAACCAAATGATATATTGCTCATTAAACTCAATGTATGTTTGGTACAATAAAAGTCATTTTCGAGGAAATATTTGTAATTTGCTTACAAAAATAGTTCATAAAAAAGGGTGAGAGTCATTTTTTATAGAAGTGTATTTAATGTAAAAAAAAAAGATAGAAAATCAAAACTAATACTAACATATTACCTCTACGATTATGAAACAAGCCAAAAAGGAGTTCTGTCCACGTCTTGCATTCTCTTGGGAATATGAGATAGATGTGGACAGTATTTGATGTCAAGACCTTTAATTGAAGGCATGGCACTTGTAGATAAATGCCATGTTTCTAGCTTGTCAAAACGATGAAGACGAAGGAACTCGAGTCGACTGAAGTTGTTATCACTGCACGTTATTTCTTTTCCTTCATAAGCTTCTTCTAATTCGAGATTCCTTAGGTTTGGTAACATTCCCAAAATAGGCATCGGATCTTCCATGAGTTTTGACTTCCAAAGAACCATCATTGTGATGGAATCTGGAAACAGAGGAAGTTTCTCTATTTTCCCTCTTAACCATAATTTCTGGAGCTTTTGACAAGAATTAACAAATTTAAGAGATGGGAATGATTCATCAGCATAACACAATAATCTGAGAGTGCTAAGGTTTTTCAAGCTGCTAATGTTGTTTAGGGAGTAAGATCTGTTAATATAATCCATGCTTAATTCTCGAAGATTGACTAAATCAACAGGGTCAACATCTTTCCACTGATCACAACGAAAGCCTTTAAGAACTTGAAGACTCGTGAGTTTGTTTATACATTTCAGAGGCTCTGAATATGGAGCAACTAAATGTCTTAGATTTATTAGGTCAGCTGTCTTTTGGGGTAGACGGCTAAACCCTCCATGGTCATCGACAAGAAGTGTCCGTAAATTCTTGAGGTTGCTAATGGAGGAGGGAATATTACAGACACCTCTCAAGCTTAAGAACTTGAGGTGGTACAAACTTCCTATGACATCAGTCATAACATAACCTCCAATATCCAAGTACAACACATATATATGTCGGAACACACTACTGAAGTTTGTAAGATGCATGTTACGAAAATCTGGATCGAAGAACATAATTGACCTCAACTTCAAGTAAGAAAGATCAAGTGAGAGGTACCTTTCTCCTTGACCATGAATCACATGTCTGATACATAAGGAGGATATGGAGTGCTTTTTTGGATCATAAATGTCAAAGAATTTTATATCAAATGCCTTTTGTACGGCAAGATCACGAAGTAAATCATGAACCTTACATACAGTAACTTTTTCCCAAAATGAACGTACCTCTTGTATCAAGCTTCGTCTTATCAGCTCACTCAAGAAGCCTTCAGCGACATCCTCCATTCTTTCTTCTCCATTTGGTATGAAACCCTCGGCCATCCACAACAGTATTATCTTTTCAGCATCGACCTCTTGATCTTCTGGAAAAATACCAAAGTACAGAAAACACTGCTTGAGCGTAGCTGACAAATCGTTGTAGCTCAATGATAGTATGTAGGAGATTTCAATGGAGTCATCTTGAATGTTCTGCCAAAAGTGGTCTTTCACCTTTTGCCATTCGTCTAGCCCCCTTTTATGTGAAAGTAGTCCGCTCAATACAACAATTGCAAGAGGTAAGCCTCTACACTTTTCCACCATATCTCTAGCTATCCTTACCATTTCTGGAACCATTGCCCGAACATCAAGTTGTTTCCTACAAAAGAGGTCCCAACTTTCTTCTCGGCTTAGGAAACGAAGTTCATGGACAAAACCTCTGTTGTCAGCTCTTTCCGCAACATCATGTTTCCGCGTGGTAATAATAACTCTGCTGCCATTCTTGCTTTCTGGGAATGCTCTTTTCAAACTCTCCCATGCTTCTCTCTGCCATACATCATCAACCACTACAAGGTATTTGACTTCTTTCAATAGATCACGAAGGTAAATTTCTAGATCGCTTTCTGTCATCCTTTCCAAGAAATCTAGAGTTCCCTTTGTGCGACCTTGGATGGATTTTATGATAGTCTTAAGAAGATCCATTGTGCTGTACTCTTGAGAAACACATATCCAAGCGCGTGTAGGGAAGCTTGAGACTATATTAGAACTGTTGTAGAGGTTTCTTGCAAGAGTGGTCTTGCCTAATCCTCCCATGCCATGAATGGAGATGACGCTTCTACGTGGCTCTGCTTTGAGAAGTTCAGCTAGCAATTTTTGTACAACATCCTGAAGTCCAACAAAAATGTTATCCTGGTCATCCACATATGAGGTAGTTCTCCTCAATTTTCTAACCTGATTACTTGACCCTTCTCCAGCATTATTGATATTTGTAATACCATAAGTGTCTCGTTTGCGAGAGATATCCATGATTCGTTGCTTGAGTGATTGGATCTCCTCAACGACATTGTAGAATTTCTTCTCCTTCCTACATATGCAAGCACAAGCCTTGAGACGACTAGCACCTTTACCAGCCTCGAAGCTGTAAGTCTCGAGTATAGCAACAGCGTCATTAGCAATAGAGTTGATCTCAAACACCCATTGTTGAACTCTTTGATCATCACTTTGCTTTTGTTCTGCCTCTCTGAGGAAAGACTGCATGAAGAGTAACTCATTTCTCAGCGACTCAACTTCCTTTCTCAGATTTTTACGCAGGGAAACTTTCTGTATTAGGAAATCACCCAATTTTTGAACTGCAAATGACACAAAGGCATCAGTCATCTTTAGGAATACTACTTTTGATTGAAAAATAAAATAAAAAAGAGGGGTAGCTGTATGGAAATAATATTGGAAGCAGTAGAATGAAAGTTTGATAAGAGATGAATATTGTTATCATTTGGAATTCAATATTTAAAGCTTAAAAAATCTGAATTGAGGTAAATGATAAAGAGAAGTATATATTCTCTACTAACTGCAAGGCAAGAATTTAAAATTGCATGACACAAGTTATGCTCTAAAGGCATAAGTTTAGTCACACAAGTTGTCTCTTAAGACAAGAAATTATGTCAGATTTTATCTCTACGAGCACGAGATAAAGAGGTTGTTTCAGAAAGATCCTTGGCAATAAGTCTGACAGGGCAAACGTTATTTAAAAAGTTACGTCCATCGAAATTAGATTGTAATTAAGGATATTATAGTCAATATATTTTTGTGGCATAATACATAAATATGTCTTTTAAATTGGCATCAACTCACACTTATG
Source organism: Solanum tuberosum (assembly GCF_000226075.1). NCBI lineage: Eukaryota > Viridiplantae > Streptophyta > Magnoliopsida > Solanales > Solanaceae > Solanum > Solanum tuberosum. The sequence goes on along the minus strand of NW_006239217.1, from coordinate 186,008 downwards.
CCCTCCAATTTTGAGTGTGCACAAGTAGACACTTAAACTTTTATAAATTTGATCAAATAGACACATACGTCCTATGCGACACATGACAATTTATGTCATACGTGTATTATGTCATGTAGGACTCATGTGTCTACTTGTTCAACTTTATGCAAGTTTAAGTGTCTATTTGTGCACACCCAAAATTGAAGGCATAAATATGAAATGAGGTCAAGTTAAAGCACATATGTATGTAATTTATGCCTATTTTTATTAATGAACAATAGAAATAAAATTAAAGACATCGAATTTGAGATATAAAAATTAAAACTCACCCCAAAATTAGGGCATTTGTGCTAATGATTTTGGCCTATTTTATACCTTTCCAAAAAATATTATTTATTTAAAAAGACATCTCATATTAGAATAAAGGCATTTTAATATTCAGATCAGAAGAGTTGGTTTAATTGTTCCTCCACCTAAATCACTTCACCTAATTAATTATACATCTGTTTTATCTTATGGAAAGACTAGTTACGACATTTTAATCAGGAATGAAAGATTTTTAAAATTTATGATTTTAAAATTTTCATGGTATCAATGTGGTTATAAAATCATATTATTTAATAGTAAAATGAGAAATTTCAAATTTAATCTTTAAATAATAGATACCTTTCTTTTCTTTTTCATTTTCCTTGTTTGGGAATCTATAGGGAAAAATATGAGCATGGCTTCTCAATTTGAAGATGCATTTTGTAACTTTGAAGAGAAGAAATAAAATATTCAATAAGTCAGCACAAATTAATTCGAATTCATCCATGGAGGTTATTCCATAAAAGATTTTGTTAGAACTTGAAGTTCAAGTTCTCAAAATTAATTTGTGGTAAACCATTTTTTTTTTTAAAAATGAGTGATTTCTCAAGAGAAGTGAAATGTCGAGATGAGTTGTAATATAAAAATGGAATTATTTTAGTAAAAATTGAGCAAGTTTTGTATTGAATTTTAGTTTTATTTCGTTGGAATTCAAAATTATATTTAAGTTATATGATAATTGTATAATGACTGATGAGTTATATATGAAAATTGTGTTGAAGTTTCGTATGTTGTTGTAGTTGTATAAAATTTAGATGAAAGAAAATACCCTTGAAAGATTTAGTGACAATTTTATTCCCTTTAATAAAATTTACTGATCCGTGATATAATATGTCACCAAAATTTGAAAAAAGCTTCATTTATGTCATTCGTTAAAAGTTTGACTCATTTATGCAATTTTCATTTGAGAAAAGACTTATGCATGTCATTATTTCAAAAGATGCCTAATTGATTTTCTCATAGTGACTAAATAATCATGAACCCTACATTCAGTAACTTTTTCCCAAAATGTTTTAGCCACTTGAACCAAGCTTCGTCTTATGATCAGCTCATTTAAGAAGCCTTCAGCGACATCCTCCATTCAAAAAGATTCAGTACCCCTCACTACATTTAGTTAGACAAAACAGGAACTGAAAAAAAATATTATTTTAGAACAATAACTTAAAAAGACTAAAATCCAGAGTACTTAATTACAAAAGAGAAATGAAAAACAAAGTAAGAGTTTTGACAGGTTCCTATGAAATCTAGAATCTAGTCATTAATTTACATTTAGATTAATAAATAAAAAATTGGACAGAATTCGCAAAAAAGGTCTGTTAAACAAAAAGAAATTTAACATTGAAAAACCAAGTGAATGTTGAAATAATGAACACACTTGATTGATGCTTCGACAGACGATAGCCCAAGTTGATGAAGGCGAATGTCTTCAAGTGAGAGCTTCTTCTCTGTTGATTTAACACAAATATTATTATTTATATAAAAGAAAAAAATGAAGAAAGTTATGTAGGATTGAGATTTGTTTGTATATTTACCTTTCCTATTATCAAATACGCTTCACATCTTTCATTCTCTCTGGAATCTCCTTCAGCTTTCCACAACTATCGATATGAAGACGTTTAATCAGAGGCATTGCACTTGTGCCTAAATGCCATCTTTCTAGGTTGTAAAGATCATTAAGAGTAAGAAGTTGTAGTTGACTGAAACTGTTATCACTGCACATTATTTCTTTTCCTTCATAAGCATAAAGTAATCCGAGATTTCTTAGGTTAGGCAACATTCCCAAAATAGGCATCGGATCTTCCATGAGTTTTGACTTCAAAAGAATCATCATTGTGATGGAATTTGGAAACAGATGAGGCAGTTTCTCTATTCTCCCATATAAGAACAATTTCTGGAGCTTTTCACAACAATTAACAAATTCAAGGGATGGGAATGATCCGTCATACTTACAAAACAATCTGAGAGTGCTAAGGTTTTTCAAGCTGCTAATGTTGTTTAGGGAGTAAGATTTGCTAATATTATCCATGCCTAATTCTCGAAGATTGACTAAATCAACAGGGTCAACATCTTTCCACTGATCACAACCAATGCCATCAAGAACTTGAAGGCTAGTGATTTGACTTATACGTTTCAGAGGTTTTGAATATGGAACAACTAAATGTCTTAAATTTATTAGGTCAGCTGTTTCACGGGGTAGTTGGCAAAATGATCCATCCTCATTGACAACAACAAGTGTCTGTAAATCCTTGAGGTTGCCAATTGAGGAGGGGAGCTTATGGATGCCTCTCAATTTTAACAACTTGAGGTGGTACAAACTCCCTATGGCATCAGGTATAACACCACCTTTAATATCCAAGTACAACACATATAGATGTCGAAACACATCTATATGTTGGAACACATTATAAATATATGGATCGAAGAACATAATTGACCTCAACTTCAAATTAGAAAGATCAAGTGAGCGGTACCTTTCTCCTTGACTAAGAATGGCAAGTCTGGTACATGAAGAGGATATGGAGTGCTTTCTTGGATGATAAATGTCAAAGAGGTTTGTGTCGGATGCCTTTTGTATCGCAAGATCATGGAGTAAATCATGAACACTACATTTAGTAACTTTTTCCCAAAATGTTTTAGCCACTTGAACCAAGCTTCGTCGTATCAGCTCATTCAAGAAACCTTCAGCGACATCCTCCATTCTTTCTTCTCCTCTGGGTATGATGAAACCCTCTGCCATCCACAACCGTATTATGATATTAGCCTCGACCACTTGATCTTCTGGAAAAATACCAAAGTACAGAAAACACTGCTTGAGTGCAGCTGACAAATCGTTGAAGCTTAATGATAGTATGCAGGAGATTTCAATAGAGTCTTCTTCAATGTCCTTCCAAAGGCAGTCTTTAACCTTTTGCCATTTGTCTAGCCCCCTTTTATGCGAAAGTAGTCCACTCAATACAACAATTGCAAGAGGTAAGCCTCTACATTTTCCCACCATATCCTTAGCTAGACTTTCCATCGCTGGAATCATTGCTCGAACATCAAGTAGTTCCCTACAAAAGAGGTCCCAACTTTCTTCTTGGCTTAGGAAACGAAGTTCATGGACAAAACCTCTGTTGTCTGCTCTTTCAGCGACATCCACTTTGCGCGTGGTAATAACTCTGCTGCCATTATTGCTATCCGGGAATGCTCTTTTCAAACTCTTCCATGCTTCTCTCTGCCACACATCATCAATCACCACAAGGTATTTGTGTTCTGTTAATAGCTTACGAAGGTGATTTTCTAGATCTCTTTCTGCCATCTTTTCCAACAGATCTAGAGTTTCCTTGGCGCAACCTTGGATGGATTTTATGATAGTTTTAAGAAGATCCATTGTGTTGTACTCTTGAGAAACACATATCCAAGCGCGTGTAGGGAAGCTTGAGACTATATTAGGACTTGTGTAGAGGTTTCTGGCAAGAGTACGGTCTTGCCTAATCCGCCCATTCCATAAATGGAGAGGATGCTTCGACGAGGCTCTGCTTTGAGAAGTTCAGCTAGCAATGTTTGTACAACATCCTGAAAGCCAACAAAAATGTGATCCTCATCTACATATGAGGTAGTTCTCCTCAATGTTCTAACCTGACTACTTGGTCCTTCTCCTGCATTATTATTGATATTTGTAATACCATAAGTCTCTCGCTTACGAGAGATATCCATGATTTGTTGCTTGAGTGATTGGATCTCCTTGGTGACATTGTAGAATTTCTTCTCCTTCCTACATATGCAAGGGCAAGCCTTGAGACGAGTAGCACGTTTACCAGCCTCGAAGGTGTAAGTCTCGAGTATAGCAACAGCGTCATTAGCAATAGAGTTGATCTCAATTACCCATTGTTGAATTCTATGATCTCCACATTGTTTTAGTTCTGCATCTTTGAGGAAAGACTGCATGAAGAGAATCTCGTTTCGCAGCCACTGTATATCCTCTCTTAGACTTAAACGTAAGTTAATTTCCTGAATGAGGAAATCATCCAATTTTTGAACTGCAAATGACACAAAGGCATCAGCCATCTTTAGGAATATGGAAATTAATATTTTTTGTAAAAGGTAAAGTGTGTATTGAGAGTTTGATAAGTGATGAATATTGTTAACATGGAATTCAGTATTTAAAGCTTAAAAAATCCGACAGGGGAAAAAGTTCTAAAGTATATATTCTCTACCAAGTGCAAGGCAAGAATTTAAAATTGCATGACACAAGTTATGCTTAGTGTAGTTGCGAAGCCAAAAGTTTTCCTACGTACATTCAAGATTTAATATATATGTATGAAAAATAATTTTTGACTTATAAATTTTGTACAATTTTCTATATACATAGTATAATTTTTCGACGAAGGATGTCCGACTGAACAACCTAAGCAATATGTGGCTACACCACTGCTTCATTGGCACAAGTTGTGTGTTTAGACAAGAAATTATGTCCAAGGCACAAGTCCCCCCGGGGCAAACAACAATAAATGAAACCCCACAAGTGGAGCCTGGAGAGGGCAAAATGTATGTAGACCGTACCACTACCTCGTGGAGGTAAAGGTCATTTCAGAAAGGCCCTCTGCAATAAGTCCTCTAGGGCAAATATCATGATATTTCTGTGCTTTATACTTTATTTAAAGACATATCATATTAGATTAAATTTTATTATTCAGAAGAGTTAGTTTAATTGTTCCTCCACCTAAATCACTTTTTGCTAATTAATTATATTCCATTTGCTTTATTTTATCGAAACATGTTTGGCTAAGTACGCCATTTTAATCAGGACTAGAAGATTTTAAAATTTTCATGGCATCAATGTGGTTATAAAGTCATATTATTAATAGTAAATTTAGTATGTCCAAATTTCATCTTTAAATAATAGATACCTTTCTTTTCTTTTTAACTATCCTTGTTTAGGGAATCTATAGGAAAAAATATGATGAACATGACTTCTCAATTTGAAAGTGTGTTTTGTAACTTTGAAAAGAAGAAATAAAATACTCGATAAGTCAGCACAAATTAATTCAAATTCAGCCTTGGAGGTTATTCCATAAAGATTATGTAGGAGCTTGAAGGTCAAGATCTCAAAATTGATTTCCTGAAAACAAATTTTGTTTTGAATTGGTGATTTCTCAAAAGAATTGGAACGTCGAAGAGACTAATAATATAAAATTTGAATTAGTTTTGGACTAATGTTTAATTATAGTTCGTTGAAATTCAAAATTACAGTCAAACAGTATTAGAAATCATATGATAATCATATAATGACGGGTGAGTTATATGTAAATTATTTCAAATTTAATCTTTAAATAATAGATGCCTTTCTTTTCTTTTTAATTTTCCTTGTTTGGGGAATCTATAGGGAAAAATATGAGCATGGCTTCTCAATTTGAAGATGCGTTTTGTAACTTTGAAGAGAAGAAATAAAATATTCAATAAGTCAGCACAAATTAATTCGAATTCATCCGAGGTTATTCCATAAAATATTTTGTTAGAACTGGAAGTTCAAGTTCTCAAAATTAATTTGTCGTAAACCATTTTTTAAAATTTTTTTAGTGATTTCTCAAAATGGAATTATTTTAGTAAAAATTGAGCAAGTTTTGTATTGAATTTTAGTTTTATTTCGTTGGAATTCAAAATTATATTAAAGTTATATGATAATTGTATAATGACTGATGAGTTATATGAAAATTGTGTTGAAGTTTTGTATGTTATTGTAGTTGTATAAAATTTAGATGAAAGAAAATACCCTTCAAAGATTTAGTGACAATTTTATTCCCTTTAATAAAATTTACTGATCCGTAATTTAATATGTCACCAAAATTTAAAAGTTTGGTTCATCTATGTCAATTCGTTTGAGAAAAGACTTATTCATGTCATTATTTGTTAAGTAAAATGACATAGATGAACCGAACTTTTAACGGATGGCAAAAATGAGTCTGTTAATGTTCAAGTTTAAGGACTTCTTAGATTATGGTTTGTGTTTGGTTCTTTCACTCTCAAAAGAAGATTAACCCCCAAAAACTGTTCAAAAGATGCCTAATTGATTTTCTCATAGTCACTAAATATATTTTGATATATAATGACTATTGATTGGTTAGCTGCTTTAGCTTTCAGCTTTTTTGTAAGAATTGCATCAGATTAATATGTTTTGTAATGACGATGACATAAATGAGTGGTTTATAATAGTTTGACAATATATTTGAGCCTTTTCCCTTTAATTAAATCATCACAAAATCATTTTAGAATAGAATCCCAAAAAAAAAAATCTGTTTGAACCAATTCCACACACTAAAACAAGCCAAAACAAAATTCTGTTTGAACCAATTCCACACACTAAAACAAGCCAAAAAGAAAAAGAAAAAAAACAGAAAGTTGAAATAATCCAACTTGATTGATGGTTGGAGAAGCCAAGTTGATGAACTTGAATGTCTTCATGTAACAGCTTCTTCTCCTGTTTAACACAAATATTATTTATAGAAAAAAGAAAAAAATGAAGAAAGTTATGTAGGATTGAGATTTGTTTGTATATTTACCTTTCCTATTAAAAAATAAAACCTCCCATATGCTTGTGAAGATCCACCACATTTAACTTCTCTTCAACATCTTTCATTCTCTCTGGAATCTCCTTCAGCTTTGGACAGCGATCGATAGCAAGACCTTTAATGAGAGGCATGGCACTTGTGGCTAAATGCCATCTTTCTAGATTCCAAAGATGATAGAGATGAAGGAACTCTAGTTGACGGAAGCTGTTATCACTGCACATTATTTCTTTTCCATTATAAGCTTCTTGCAATATGAGATCTCTTAGGTTTGGCAACATTCCCAAAATAGGCATCGGATCTTTTGTGAGTTGTGACCTCCAAAGAACCATCATGGTGATGGAATTTGGAAACAGATCTGGCAGTATCTCTATTTTCCCTTTTAACCACAATTTCTGGAGCTTTTCACAACAATTAAGAAAATTAAGGGATGGGAATCGATATAAGTCTGTTACAATACGTTCATCACAAAACAATCTGAGAGTACTAAGGTTTTTCAATCTTCTAATCTTGCTTAGGGAGTAATATATGTTAATATAACGCATACTTAATTCTCGAAGATTGACCAAATCAACAGGGTCAATATCTTCCCACTGATTACAACCAATGCCTTTAAAAACATGAAGACTAGTGAGTTTGCTTAGACGTTTCAGAGGTGGTGAATACAGAGCATCTAAATATCTTAGATTTATTAGGTCAGCTGTCTCGGGGGGTAGTACACAATTGTGTCTGCCCTCATTGACAACAAGTGTCTGTAGATTCTTGAGGTTGCCAATGGAAGACGGAAGATCATGGATACCTCCTAATCTTAAGAACTTGAGGTGGTACAAACTTCCTATGGCATCAGGTACAAATACAAAATACCTGTCGTCAACACGCATCTCCAAGTACAACACATATAGATGTTGGAACACACTACTGGAGTTTATAAGACACATCTTACAAAAATCTGGATCGAAGAACATAATTGATCTCAACTTTAAGTTAGAAAGATCAAGTGAGAGGTACCTTTCTCTTTGACTATGAATGGTATGTCTGATACATAAAGAGGATATGGAGTGGCTTCTTGGATCATAAACGTCAAAGAAGTTTACCTCCAATGCCTTTTGTATCGCAAGATCATGGAGTAAATCATGAACCCTACATTCAGTAACTTTTTCCCAAAATGTTTTAGTCACTTGAACCAAGCTTCGTCTTATCAGCTGATTCAAGAAGCCTTCAGCAACATCCTCCATTCTTTCTTCTCCTCTGGGTATGAAACCCTCCGCCATCCACAACCGTATTATGTTATCAGCCTCGAGCACTTGATCTTCTGGAAAAATACCAAAGTAGAGAAAACACTGCTTGAGCGGAGTTGACAAATCATTGTAGCTTAATGATAGTATGTTGGAGATTTCAATAGATTTATCTTCAATGATGTTCTTCCAAAGGTGATCTTTCACCTTTTGCCATTCGTCTAGCCCCTTTTTATGCGAAAGTAGTCCGCTCAATACAACAATTGCAAGAGGTAAGCCTCTACACTTCTCCACCATATCCTTAGCTAGACTTTCCATTTCTGGAACCATTGCTCGAACATCAAGCAGTTTCCTACAAAAGAGATCCCAACTTTCTCCTTGGGTTAGGAAACGAAGTTTATGGACAAATCCTCTGTCGTCTGCTCTTTCAGCAACATCCTCTTTGCGTGTGGTAATAATGACTCTGCTGCCATTCTTGCTATCCGGGAATGCTCTTTTCAAACTCTCCCATGCTTCTCTCTGCCATACATCATCAACCACCACAAGGTATTTGCGTTCTGTTAATAGTTTACGAAGGTGATTTTCTAGATCTATTTCTGCCATCTTTTCCAACAAATCTAGAGTTTCCTTGGCGCAACCTTGGATGGATTTTATGATAGTTTTAAGAAGATCCATTGTGTTGTACTCTTGAGAAACACATATCCAAGCTCGTGTAAGGAAGCTAGAGGCTATATTAGGACTGGTGTAAAGTTTCCTCGCAAGAGTGGTCTTGCCTAAACCGCCCATTCCATAAACGGAGAGGACTCTTCGACGAGGCTCTGCTTTGAGAAGTTCAGATAGCAATGTGTGTACAACATCCTGAAAGCCAACAAAAATGTGATCATCATCTATATATGAGGTAGTTCTCCTCAATGTTCTAACCTGATTACTTGGCCCTTCTCCAGCATTACTATTGATATTTGTAATACCATAAGTATCTCGTTTACGAGAGATATCCATGACTCGTTGCTTGAGTGATTGAATCTCCTCAGCGACATTGTGGAATTTCTTCTGTTTCCTACATATGCAAGCGCAAGCCTTGAGACGACTAGCACGTTTACTAGTCTCAAAGCTGTAAGTCTCGAGTATAGCGACAGCATCATTCGCAACAGAATTGATTTCAAACACCCATTGTTGAACTCTATGATCTCCACATTGTTTTAGTTCTGCATCTTTGAGGAAAGACTGCATGAAGAGAAGCTCGTTTCGGAGCCACTGCATATCCTCTCTTAGGCTTAAACGTAGGTTAATTTCCTGAATGAGGAAATCACCCAATTTTTGAACTGCAAATGACACAAAGGCATCAGCCATCTTCAAGATTACTACTTTTGATTGAAAAGAAGAAGAAGAAGAAGAAGGGTAGATTGAGAGTTTGATAAGTGATGAATATTGTTAACATAGAATTCAGTATTTAAAGCTTAAAAAATCCGACAGGGGAAAAAGTTGTAAAGTAGAAAGATAATACAGTTGAGGTTAATCATAAAGAAAAGTATATATTCTCTACTAAGTGCAAGGCAAGAATTTAAAATTGCATGACACAAGTTATGCTCAAAGGCATAACTTCAGTGCAGTGGCGAAACCAAAAATTTCGCTAAGAACATTCAAGTGTCCAGTTATGTGGCTACGCCACTGCTTCAGTCGCACAAGTTGTGTGTTAAGACAAAAAATTATGTCCCAAGGCACAAGTCCCGCGGGGCAAACAACAACATACCTAATGAAATTCCACAAATGGATCTGGAAAGGGAAAAATGTATGCAGACCGTACCATTACCCCGTGGAGGCAGATAGACTATTTTAGAAAGACTCTCAGTAATATGTCCCCTAGAACAAACATTATTTTAAAAGTTCAATCCAACGAAATTACATTGTAAATAAGGATATTTTAGTCAATAATCCTTGATCTTTAAATAATAGATACCTTTCTTTTCTTTTTAATTTTCCTTGTTTGGGGAATCTATAGGAAAAAATGATGAGCAAGGCTTCTCAATTCCATAAAGATTTTGTAAGATCTTGAAGGTCAAGTTCTCAAAATTGATTTGCTAAAAACGAATTTTAATTTGTTTTGAATTTGGTGATTTCTCAAAAGAATTGGAAAGTTGAGGAGACTAAAATTATAAAAAATGAGATCATTTGGGTAAAATTCGAATTAGTTTTGGACTAAATTTTTAATTTTAGTTCGTTGAAATTCAAAATTATAGACGAATTGTATCAAAAAATCGTATGATAATCATATAATGACAGATGAGTTATATGTAAATTTATATAGTTATATACATATTTCATACCAAATTTATATATTGTTCATACACAAAAAATTTGAACGAAGTTCTAAGCTCTAAGTGAGATCTATATATTTCATATGATTTTTACACTGTTTTCATCATACACGAAATTTCGTATATGTTTGAAAAAAAAAAAAAAACTCCTGCTATGTTTGAAATTCTTTTGCTATGTTTCGTAAATATGAATTTTATTTTTATATATATAGGGGATTTTTCTACAAAGTTTTAGTTTCTTGCATTACTCTAAAAGCAAATTCAGAACTCTTTAATATAAAAAAAAAGTTTTATTTCTTCTATTACGTTTCTAAAAGCAAATTCCACATTCTTTATTATAAAAAAAAGGGAAAATGCATAAGTACCCCTCAACCTATGTCCGAAATTTCAGAGACACACTTATACTATACTAAGGTCCTATATTACCCCCCGAACTTATTTTATAAATAATTTTCTACCCCTTTTCGGTCTACGTGACACTATCTTGTGGGCCCAGTGCGTGTTGACAATTTTTTCAAAGATAGTGCCACGTAGGCCGAAAAGGGGTAGAAAATTATTTATAAAATAAGTTCAGGAGGGTAATAGGACCTTAGTATAGTATAAGTGTGTTTCTGGGATTTCGGGCATAGGTTGGGGGGTACTTATGCATTTTCCCTAAAAAAAATACTTTCTTCTATTAGGTTTTCCTCTAAAAGCAAATTCCACACTGTTTAATGTAAAAGCAAAACAACCAAAAAAAAAGAACAGAATGTTGAAATAATCCAAGTTGATTGATGGTTGGAGAAGCCAAGTTGATTAAGGTGAATGTCTTCAAGTGACAGCTTCTTCTCTGTTGATTTAACACAAATATTATTTATATGGAGTAAAAGAAAAAAATGAAGTTTAGGGAGTATGATTTCTTAATATCATGCATGCTTAATTCTCGGAGATTGACTAAATCAAAAGGGTCAACATCTTTCCACTGATCACAACCAATGACATCAACAACTTGAAGACTAGTGAGTTTGCTTATACGTACTAGAGGTTCAGAGAACAAGTAGGCACTTAAACTTGTATAAAATTGAACAAGTAGACACACGTGTCCTACATGGCATAATACACGTAGGACGCCATGTAGGATACAAATTTCCACATAGGGTGTCATGTAGGACAAATGCGTCTATTTGTTCAATTTTATACAAGTTTAAGTGCCTACTTGTGCACACCCCAAGTTAAAGGTCATAGTTGTCAGTTGACGTCAAGTTAAAGGGTCGTGTTTATGTATTATGTCTTATCTTAAATGTGGATAAGTAAGATCGCACATAGAAAAACAATTAACTGAAGGGAAAACGCTCAACTTTGTCATCGAACTATTAGAAATGTCTCATTTATGTTATTCGTTAAATGTTTGGCTCATATTTGAAATACACAAATGAGCCTAACTTTTAACGAATGACATAGATGAGTCTTTTCTCAAAGTTCAATGGCATATTTGAACGATTTTCCTTTTAAAAAATGATATAATTAATGACGTGGCCAAATCATAATTGACCAAGTATAACAAATGATTTTGCAAAACCGAAACTATTTTCAGTTAACAAATAATGACATGAATGAGCTTTTTTTCAAACATAAATGACATAAATGAGCCAATTTGTTAATAGATAGCATATATAAACCTTTTCTCAAAGTTCAATGACATATTTGAACATTTTCCCTTTTTAGATTATGGTGTCTGTTTGGTTCTTTCACTCTCAACAGAAGATTAACCCCCAAAAACTGTTCAACAGATGCCTAATTGATTTTCTCAGTCACTAAATATTTTGATATTATAATGACTATTGATTGTTCAGCTGCTTTAGCTTCAGCCATTTTGTAAGAATTGCATCAAATGAACCTATTTTTATAATGGCGATAACATAAATGAGTCATTTCTAATAGTTCAACAGCATATTTGAGCCTTTTCCCTATCACGAAATCATTTTAGCATAGAATCCCAAAAATAAAAAAAAATACATCTGTTTGAACCAATTCCACACACTAAAACAAGCCAAAAACAGGAAAAATGAAACATTGGAAAAACAGAATGTTGAAACAATCCAAGTTGATTGATGGTTGGAGAAGCCACGTTGATGAAGGTGAATGTCTTCAAGTGACAGCTTCTTCTCTGTTGATTTCACCCAAATATTACGACACGATTTATATAAATAGATCAACAAAGTTATATATTTGTTTGTATATTTACCTTTGGTATTATGAAATAAGACATCACATATGGTTGAAAAGCTTCAGCGCATTTAATTTCTCTTCAATAGGCAATGGCTCCACATCCTTCATTCTCTCAGGAATTTGGTTCAGCTTTAGACAGCGATCGATACGAAGAGCTTTGATCAGAGGCATGGCACTTGTTGCTAAATTCCATCTTTCTAGGTTCCAAAGACAATCAAGACTAAGGAACTTCAGTTGACTAAAACTGTTATCACTGCAGATTATTTCTTTTCCTTGATAAGCTCTAAACAAACAGAGATTCCTTAGGTTTGGCAACATTCCCAAAATAAACATCGGATCTTCCATGAGTTTTGAGTCGACAAGAGTCAGCATTGTGATGGAATTTGGAAACAAAGGCAGTTTCTCTATTCTACCTTCTAACAACAATTTCTTGAGGTTATGACAAGAAATAAGAAATTCAAGAGATGGGAATGATTCATCAGCATAACACAACAACTTGAGAGTGCTAAGGTTTTTCAAGTTGCTAATCTTGTTGAGGGAGTAAGATTTGGTAATACTAATCATGCTTAATTCTTGAAGATTGACTAAATCAACAGGATCAACATCTTTCCACTGATCACAAGAGACGCCTTCGAGAGCTTGAAGACTTGTGAGTTTTCTTATACGATTCAGAGGTTCTGAATAGGGAACACCTAAATATCTTAAATTTATTAGGTCAGCTGTTTCGGGGGGTAGTTGGCAGAACTGTTTGAAATTACATTTGACACAAAGTGTTTGTAAATTCTTAAGGCTGCCAATGGAGGAGGGTAAATCATGAATAACACCTGTCAATCTTAAGAACTTGAGGTGGTACAAACTTCCTACGGCATCAGGTAAAGTGCCATCAATAATATCCATGTACAACACATATACATGTTGGAACACACTACTGAAGTTTATATGACTCATGTTACGAAATCCTAGATTGAAGAACATAATTGACCTCAACTTCAAGTTAGAAAGATCAAGTGAGAGGTACCTTTTCTCTTGACTATGAATGCCATGTCTGATACATGAAGAGGATATGGAATGGTTTATTGGATCATAAATGTCAAAGAAGTTTACCTTCAATGCCTTATGGATCGCAAGATCATGAAGTAAATCATGAACACTACATACTTCAACTTTTTCCCAGAATGTATCTACCACTTGAACTAAGCTTCGTCTTTTCAGCTCATTCAAGAAGCCTTCAGCGACATCCTCCATTCTTTCTTCTCCTCTTGGTATGAAACCTTCCGCCATCCACAAGCGTATTATGTTTTCAGCCTCGACCACTTGATCTTTTGGAAAAATACCAAAGTACAAAAAACATTGCTTGAGCGCAATTGACAAATCGTTGTAGCTTAATGATAATATGTTGGGGATTTCAATACATTCATCTTCAATAATGTTCTCCCAAAGGTGATCTTTCACCTTTTGCCATTCGTCTAGCCCCCTTTTATGCGAAAGTAGTCCGCTCAATACAACAATTGAAAGAGGTAAGCCTCCACACTTTTCCACCATATCCCTAGCTAACCTTTCCATTTTTGGAACCATTGCTTGAACATGGAGTTGTTTCCTACAAAAGAGATCCCAACTTTCGTCTTGGCTTAGGAAACGGAGATTATGGACAAAACCTTCGTCTGCTGTTTTAGCGATATCCACTCTGCGCGTGGTAATAATGACTCTGCTGCCTTTCTTGCCATCTCGGAATGCTTTTTTCAAACTCTCCCACGCTTCTCTATGCCATAGATCATCAACCACGACAAGGTATTTGCGTTTTTTTAAAAGAGCACGAAGGTATATTGCTAAATCTCTTTCTGTCATCCTTTCCAACCAATCTAGAATTTCCTTGCTGCAAGATTGGATGGATTTTATGATATTCTTGAGGACATCCACGGTGTTGTACTCTTCAGGAGCACATATCCAAGCACGCATATGGAAGCTATTGACTATATTAGGATTGATATAGAGGTTTCTCGCAAGTGTGGTCTTGCCTAAACCACCCATTCCGCAAATGGAGATGACGCTTGGACGAGCCTCTGCTCTGAGAAGTTCATCTAGCAATTTTTCTACAACATCCTGAAGTCCAACAAAAACGTAATTCTGGTCATCCACATGTGAGGTAGTTCTCCTCAATGTTGTAACCTGATTACTTGGCCCTTCTCCTGCATTATAATTGATATTTGTAATACCATAATTCTCTTGCTTGCCAGAGACATCTATGATTCGCTGCTTGAGTGATTGAATCTCCTCGAGCACATTGTAGAATTTCTTCTCCTTCCTACATATGCAAGCACAAGCCTTGAGACAACTAGCATGTTTACCAGCCTCGAAGCTGTAAGTCTCGAGTATAGCAACAGCGTCATTAGCAATAGAGTTGATTTCAAACAGCCATTGTTGAACTCTATTATCTCCAGTTTGCTTTTGTTCTGCATCTCCGAGGTATGACTTTATGATGTGTAGCTCTTTTATCAGCCACTCAACTTCCTCTCTGAGATTTGTTCTCA
The DNA here is from genome assembly GCF_000226075.1 of Solanum tuberosum. NCBI lineage: Eukaryota > Viridiplantae > Streptophyta > Magnoliopsida > Solanales > Solanaceae > Solanum > Solanum tuberosum. Next base: position 170,829 of record NW_006239217.1, on the reverse strand, counting down.
GGGAAACTTGGCTACTGAGGAAATCACTCAATTTTTGAACTGCAAATGACACAAAGGCATCAGCCATCTTTAGGAATACTACTTTTGATTGAAAAAAAAAACAAAAAATGGGATAGGTGTATGGAAATTAATAATTTTTTTGCAAAAGGTAAAGTGTGTATGAAAATTAATATTGGAAGCAGTAGATTGAGAGTTTGATAAGTGATGAATATTGTAATCATGGAATTCAGTATTTAAAGCTTCAAAAAGTTCTAAAGTAGAAAAGTATATATTCTCTACTAAGTGCAAGGCAAGAATTTAAAATTGGTTAACACAAGTTATGCTCTAAGGCATAAGTTCAGTGGCACAAGTTTATGTTAATCTTACCACTCCCTCGTATAGATAGAGAGGTTATTTCAGAAAGATTGTAACATCCGACAATTTGAAATAGCTAGGAAGAGGCTTAGAATTTGAAAATTTTCATTTTTTTGGAAAGGATTTGAAAATCTGGAAATTTGGCTAAGTATGGAAATCAGTGATTTTTGGCCAACTTTGAGAAGTCATAACTTCCAGCTCAGGATGAGTTAGGAGTAGTTCCAGTTATGGTTGTGAAGCTTGTGGAATGATCTTTCCAACGCCGCCGAGTTTGCTCAATTCCGAGTTCGTATGAGCGAGTTATGGCCCTTGAAAGTTGGGCAGTTGACAAGGAAATCCGTCCGGGAATCATTAAGGGCATTTTGGTCTTTTCCCTAGCTATTTCTTTTGAGGATGTATTGTTGTGTTAGG
>NW_006239217.1:148463-168177 GCF_000226075.1 Solanum tuberosum | reverse complement strand
GGATATTTTGTGTTCCTAGTTTTGTTTTATTAGGATGTTGCGGGGTTTGTCCCAACATCCATCTCAGTATTTTAGAGGCTTCATAGACAGTCAGTCAGTTAGTTTTGAGTCTCTTATCTATGTATATATGTAAATATTCTATTTTGAGACTCGAGTTGCCCTTTGGGCCATATTTTTATTAGTAAAGTTGTTTATGTCTTTGCATGGCATTGAGTCATTCTGTTGAGCCAGATTTCCGCTGAGTTAAGAAAGCCAGGCCAAGGGTTCGCTTGGGGCCAGCAATGGTCTCCGAGTGCCGGTCCCGCCCAGGGTGTAGGCTCGGGGCGTGACAAAGATCATCGGCAATTCAACACTAAAGAATGACAATAATGTTAAATATTTGTTCTTTAGTTTTACATTGGTTTAGACAATTAAAATACATAATCTAATTTTAATTTTTTTTAAATATTTAATCAAGCAATTAATACTTATTAGATTTATTTTAGCATGATTTAGTACTTTTAAATTATAATCATTTTTCTAATGACATATTAATTCACAATATTTGTTTTATGTCATTTCATTATTATTTTTTGTTGAATATTTAAGTGTCATCCCTCATCTCATATTTTGTGTTATTTTCTTAAAAAGCATCTTAGATAGTTGTACTTTGGTGGGATTGAAAAAATATTTGGAGCACAAGTTAATTATACGTTTGTATGAATACTTTACCGGAAAAATTTCAAAAAAAATCCGAGATTGAAAAACTCGAGTTTTATTAGTTTGATTTGATTTATAAATTTAAAAATCAAACACAAATGATTTGATTTGATATTTGGAAAATCTGAACTAAGCCGATCACGTACACCCCTAATAGATACCTTTCTTTTCTTTTTAGTTTTCCTTATTTGGGGAATCTATGAGCATGGCTTCTCAATTTTTCGAAGATGCGTTTTGTTACTTTGAAGAGAAGAAATAAAATATTCAATAAGTCAGCACAAATTAATTCGAATTCAGCCATGGAGGTTATTCCATAAAATATTTTGTCAGAACTTTAAGTTCAAGTTCTCAAAATTAATTTGTCGTAAATGAATTTTGTTTTGAATGCATGATTTCTCATAAAGAATTGAAATATCGAGATGAGTTATAATATAAATTTGAGATTATTTAGGTAAAATTTGAATTAGTTTTGGATTGAATTTTAGTATTAGTTAATTGAAATTCAAAATTATGAATTGTATCAAAAATTGTGTGATAATCATACAATGACAGATGAGCTACATGAAAATTGTTTTTATTTTAGGTATGTTATTGTAGTTGTATTTTTTTTTCTAGTCTCCCACCTGATGTTCGGCACTTGCATTGAAGCCTGACTATTTCGAATTCGCGCCCCGTAGAGTCCCATTTGAGGAGAAGCATTTGCTACTAAGAATTTTTTTCATACTCAGGGTTGAATATGAGACCTTAGTTAAGAGAAGAGCAACATCATCTATTGTGCCACATCCTTTGGTGGTATTGTAATTGTATTTAGTTTGATATAAATGTTGTATACAATATTGTTGTAGTTGTATTAAATTTTAAGTAATCTGCATGAACTTCATACAAAATTTATATAGTTATATACATATTTCATACCAAATTTATATACTTTTCGTACACAAAAATTGTGAACGAAAATTCTAAGCTTTAAGTGAGATATATATATATTTCATATGAATTTTACATTGTTTTCATACACGAAATTTCGTATATGTTTGGAAAAAAACTCCTGCTATGTTTGAAATTATTTTGCTACGTTTCGTAAATATGAATTTTATTTCTATATATATATATATATATATATTGGTGATTTTTCTACAAAGTTTTAGTTTCTTGTATCATATCATATCATCATATCATCATATCATATATATTATTATAAGTGGGAAGCTTCAAAAGTGAAAAGTTAAATTACCATTTTACCCCTACACTAAATCAAATATTTAATTAATTAAATAATAAATAGTAAAATTTAAATTAACTAAGACTAAATACACGTTCTAGGGTGAGTTAATAAGCAAACATCTAATTAATTTAATAATAAATAGTAAAACTAAAATTACCTCAAGGGTTTATAGTAAAATTTTAAAAGTTGGAAGACTTAATTACACGTTTTAGGGGGATTACATAAGAAGTTTAACAGCCCTATTTCTAGGTTTACTTGCATTTCTATATTAATGCTCCACATTTTCTAAAGGTGTGCAGTTTTTTCTTATTAACAGAAGAAAAAGAAACTCAAAGGACTAAGCAAATAATTAAATGTTTGGAATGTGAAAAGATATATTTCAGATAATATCATAATAAAGAATTAATGAGATGGTTTGTAGTTGCCCTATTTATTACTAATTACAATTATTTATATTTTTCATCTTCTTATTCATTCAAACTAGACTAGATTCCATGTTTAGAGCAGTAATTAGTGGCAATGTTAATTCTCTTACTTAGTCTAATTATGATTTGTATTTTTCATCTTCCCATCTATATATTAAACGACTATTATTTAGAACTGAAAATAGATTTGAATAGACATTTTCACTACTATTTAAGAACTGGATGATAACTATTGAAAAATGAAAGAAACTGTCATTCAACTTGAGAAGAAGATAATCAAAAAAATTATCGCATCTATGATAGGCAAAAAAGACAGGAAGAAATAGTATAAATTAAGGAGTAAATAGAATACATGGGAGAAGACTTCTTTTTAGATATGCCTAAGTCCTCATATCTCTTTCGGTTCTCCATTAGGAAGATTATTGTTTTTTATAATTTCTTTTACATTTCTAATGAACTCATTGTAGTGCCGTGATCTTTTAGCTATTATTATGAGCTTTTGGAATAGATGTATGTATGAAGTCCAGTGTGTTAATTTTTTATTTGTCACTTTATATATTGGATGTAATTGCCTTTTAATCTTGTAAATTTTTGAAAGTGTATCTTCATGTATTCTTTCATTAGCCTTTTAATTCTAGAACTTTACTTAACTAATACACATATTTCACGCTCCGTTTCTCATTAAAATAAAATAGGCAATCTTGTCAATAAGCATGCTTGATTTTTTTATCCATTCATGGCTATAAAAGGTTATCAATGATACTTAGATCATAAAAAAGACGCACACAAAGTTAAGAGAATATATTATCTTAATTAATTTCACATATTTCTTGTTTGATACGAAATGCTCAATCCCTTTTTATGTATTTTATTTAATACATGAAAATTGGTAAAATTAATATTGTTGATTTAAACATTTTCTATTTGTTAACATAATTTTAAATTATATAACAATAGTAAGGGATAAACGTGCGATGCACGTTGTTAGAAACTAGTATTACTAAAAGTGGGAAGCTCCAAAGTGTAAAGTTGAAATACCATTTTACCCCTTTACTAAAAAAAAATTAAATCATATATTATTAGTTATTATATATTAAATATAAATATTATGGGATGCTAAAAATCTACTTTCTTTAATGAAATAGTAAAATGTATGAAGAATTTGAAAAGTCAGTTTATATATTAAATATGAATATTATGGGATGCTAGAAATCTATTTTTTTTTAATGAAATAGTAAAATGCCTGAGGAATTTGAAAAGTCAGTAATTCATTAAAAACATAATAATAATAATAATAATAATAATATCATCATATATCATATATCATATTATATACTATAAGTGGGAAGCCCCTAACCTCAAAGTTGAATTACGAAAATACCCTTCACTATTTTTTTTATTAAAAGTTAATTAGACCAAATATACATGGTTAGGTGTTAGAGTTTATCATTTCGTAATGAGGCTTTAATTGTTATCCTTTGAGCTTCTTCCGTTTACACTCATTTCAACATTAGTTTAATGCTTCACACTTAAGTTATGATTAAGTCAGAACATGGCCATTCACTATTTGTTTAGTTATTAAGATTGATTCTACCTTTCATCTTCCGCATTATTCTTTCGTCTTCCGCATTAATAATTTTCTCTTAAAACCTTTTCTTATTCTTTACATTGCAATATTCTATAAAAGCTTACAAGTTGTCTTTGCCCTATTATTCTATTTGTGTTCTATTGATCAGAAATTCTCCTTTTTCAGGTATATCTATGATTCATATGTATCTATATGTGATTTAAATTTCATTCTTGAGATGTTTGAGATGGTATATGTTATTTAATATTAAAAATAATTATCTTTTAAGTCGGAACTATTTGTCCCAATGAATGATTTAGTAATGTACAATACATTTTTCACTGAATGTTATAAACACGAGGATTAATTGTTTTAAATGTATATACTTCCGTGCATATTGTCAGAGAGTAATTCCTTTAATACTTTGTTGATTTTATTTGGTTTAGGAAATTTAATTTATTATCTACTTGCATGTTGCAATTTGGTGGTGAAGTTTTTAGATTAAATGACTTTTTAATCGTATTTAAACTAAAAGAATACATCATATTTGTTTAAGAAAAACTTGAAATGAAATTCAAATTAAAAAAAATCAATTTATCAATTTTTTGTTCTCCATATATAGCTTTTATTGACGGGATGCTAAGTATCCGAACAACCTCTCTTTGTAAAGAAAGAAATTTTCTCTATCTCTATTATAATAAATGTTACAGGCTTAGACTTTGATCTTCATCTTCAATTATTATTACATAAAATTTTTAATTAACTTGCTATAATGGGCATACCACTTAGTTATTACATATTAATAACTTAGCGATAAATTCTTCTTTCTTTAGTTCATTTTTGGAATTGCTTAAAGTAAAAAAATGATATTAACGTAAAAAATCGTGTCGCAAATCAATAACATAATAAGTTGATAAAAAAAAACCAAGAACTAGAGAGATATCAATATCTACAATAAAACTTTAGATCATTGAATCATCGAAATAGAATATATATACAATTAAAAATAACATCTATAAAAAAGTATTAGGTACAATATAATTATATCACATATTTACACCTAATAATATTACTAATGAACTCATTTTATACCGTGCATAGCTAACTATATTATATGGGTACACTTTTCAAGTTTAGATGACATTGAATAATCAACTCAATTTTTTTACTATTCTTTAAATTGAACTTGTAAGAGCTTCTAAGTATTTTTCACATTAAATTTTCTATTTATCATCATACACATATTTTAATATTATCCCTATCTATATATATACTAATTTATACCGGACATAACACTTATTAGAGACATGTTTTGATTATGTAGATTGTTATAAAAAAATATTATCAATCAAATTAGAATACGCGTGCGTGGCACGTGACCAGAAACTAGTTATACAAAATATTGTCAATCAAATTAGGATACACGTGCGTGGCACGTGGCCAGAAACTAGTATTATTAAAAGTGGGAAGAAATTTAGGAAAAAGTTAAATTGTTGTTTTTCCCCTATATTAAATTAAAATGTTATAAAAAAATTTATTATTAATTAAAATGTTATAAAAATATCTAATTTATTAAATATTCTATCATTAATTAAGAATATCATATTAAGTTTTACAATAATATGATTAATATGTATTTGAGTATACATAGATGAATTAATTTCCTTGGTTCTGCCACTTATTTCAGTACTCTAGAATGACTTATCATTTTCTCATACCAATTCAATGTTTTAAAGTTCTTTTTAACTTCTAACAGTAAGCTTTCAGAATTTTATAAATAGCCAGATCAGTGAATCATGCTAGACTAGATCCATTTATGTTCTCCCCATCCTCTTCTTCTTCTAAATTCATCTTCAATGTGATTGGTAAGGGTTCCATTGATATTTCTCATATGTCGGCTCTCTTAATCATCTGTTAACTTATTATTATGCTTGATTATGAATTATTCTTGGGCAGCTAATAATTCTATCACGACATACATAGTTTCTTCCTTTATAATTGGACATAAAATATTAGTCCACTAGACTTTCTTATGAAAATTTTAATTTATCGGTTATTCTTTCTTATTCAGATTAATTTGCTTTGTTTAACCTTTTTCATTTTGTATGCATATGATGACATGTATATTTTATTATTTTTTAAAAGTTAATTGGATTGATTTTACACATATTTCTATACATAAGTTAGGCTTATATCAATTTTATATAATAATAAAGGTCAAACGTGCAAGGCACGTTCTCAAAACTAGTTACTCTAAAAGCAAATTCAGAACTCTTTAATATAAAATAAAAAGTTCTATTTTCTTCTATTACGTTTCTAAAAGCAAATTCCACATTCTTTTATTATAAAAAAAAAATTACTTTCTTCTATTAGATTTTCCTCTAAAAGCCAATTCCACACTGTTTAATGTAAAAAATAATAATTTGTTTCTGATATTACCTTTTCCTCAAAAAGAAAATATTTTGCAGAACATCTTCGAAAGAAATGCAAGAGTCAAAGAAGTTGTACTGAAAATATGGTTTCCTATGAATATTTAGTGAAAACTAGAAACAAGTAGCACCAATAGCATGGAATATTTAATTTGCATTGATGGTGAAACTCGGACAAAATAGAAGATAGGAAGATATACAATAATAGAGAGGCTAGATACATATATGGATTCAATTTTGAGAATGAAAGTTCTAACCACATTCCTTTTATTTGGAATGTTTTTGTTTAACAGTTTTGTGAGAAGTGAATCAAACACCAAAGAGATTAACCATATTTGCAATGTCAATAATGTGTATGATAAGAGTGGTCCATTTGCACTAAGTTTGGCTTATGTTGTTGAAGCATTACAAAATGTGACACCAAATCAGTATTTAAAACTTAAAAAATCAGACAGGGGAAAAAGTGTTAAAGTAGAAAGATGATAGAGTTTGAGGTTAATGGTAAAGAAAAGTATATATTCTCTGCTAACTGCAAGCCAAGAATTTAAAAGTGGATGACACAAGTTATACTCTAGGCATAAATTACACAAGTTATGTCTTAAGACAGAAATTATGTCCCAAGGCACAAGTCCCCCCGGGGCAAACAACAACATTGAAATTCTACAAATGGGTCTGGAAAGGGAAAAATTAGGATAAACTACCTTATTAGACATACATCACTACTATATATACTAATATTATCTTTACTTTCAAGCAATTACATATACTACCACTTTTAATATTTTATATCATATATTAATATATTATTTTGAAGATACAATTAGATTATTAGATACCCACATAACTTAAAACTATGATTGATTAATTATCTGCTTAATTAACTCTTTCACTCCCAATCAACCACTATCTCTTAATTCTCCCCTCCCATATTTATCACTCAATTGTGTCTCCTCCTTTATGATTCAAGAATTTCATCGTACAATTTCATTCCAACAATAGCTAAATCTACTCTCTTCTTCTCCAAGATATCATCACCATGGCCGACAAATTCTCCTGAACTCAAATATTATTTGTATTATTCATTTATAACTAGATCAAATCAAAGTAACTGCTACAGAGAAAACTTTAATTCAGAGTGTGTCTTGATTGTTTGTCTCCGGAAGAAATGGATCTTAGTTTTGATTATGTTATACCACAACACAAAAGGATCAAAGGGAGTATTGTAGAGAGTTTTTGTTTGTTAGTGTTCTTCTAAGGCTTTCTTTGGTTACTGTGACATGAATTTGGTAGTACCAATATTACTTTGATATAACCCTTGAAACATGTGTATCCAATAAGTAGTAATCTTAATTAAGATCTGAGTTGTATTTTTAGTAATGGGGTGTCTGACCATGTATATGTATCCACCATTAAATTTCGGATACATGATTTTTAACAATACGATGATATTAATGATACGACAGATACTCTGTAGTCATGATTTGTTCCTAAATTCATGTGTTTCAACTACATTTCATATTTAGATACACATAGTTAAATGTATATGCTTATTTATGTATTCGAGATACATGTTTTGGATATAACGTATGAAATTTAAATACACATAATTAAATGTATATGCTTATTATGTATTCGAGATACATGTTTTTGGATATAACATATGCAATTGATACTAGATACATCAAATTAATACTAGATACATATAAAAGATACATGAAATTATAATATTATATATATAGATAGATACATAATATCAATACTAGATACCTATAACAAATACATGAAATTAATGCTAGATACTTCTATGATACATATGAATGTAATTGTATGACACTCATGCATCTAAGTGTTTAGTTTATTGGATACATCATATATTGATAATAAATACATCAAATTAATGAATTTATTATTTTAAGAGTAATAATTTGAAATTAATCAAATTGCATTACCAAGATATACATATGTTTATCTTATATTAATAATATTAATGAATTTACTATTTCAAAGAATAATAAAATGAAATTAATTATCTATTTATTTTGAAAATCCTCAATTACTCCTCTAATTAAGGAAATCAGTTCCAACCAATTAATTTAAATAAATAAATTTTGTATCTCAATTTTAAAATTCAACAATTAATTTAAATAAATAAATTTTGTATATCAATTTTAAAATTCGGCAGATACATGTATCTCATGGATTCAGACTCATGTATCCTAAGCATAAAATGTGGTACATGAAGTAATAGTTGAAACTATTGGGAATCTTAATAATTAAGACCTAAACTAGTGGAATTTATGTGGTTTGCCCGAAAAATTAGAGGTGTCAAAATTGAGCCCAATTGTAGGTAATCCGCCCAGAATTTTAAGGGTTGGGCTCAAGATAATTTGAATTAGTTTCAATCTCAATTCTCAACTCATTCAAGTCTTAACCCATTTTAAGAGAATTCTCAATTGAGCCTAATTTAATCTCCAATTTCAACTCGTTTTAAGACTCTTTATTTGCATTGATATAATATATGTTACTATATTAAAGATATGAATTACTATCTATTTTATAAATTTTAGGATTTATCTATACATGTGTAACTTCTTTTTTAAAATTTTATTTAGTTGAAATTCAAATTGTGGTTATAAAACTTAAATAATAATATATTAAAATTATTGAGATTAAGCGGGAGATTGGACGGGTCAAGAATTAACCCATTTTTAAGCCCATTGGAGCCCAATCCATTTGTGCTCAAAGTAAACTTGGGCAGGTCAGGACTCAACCCAATTTCAATTTCAACCCATTTTAATATCTCCAATTTCAATCCAACCCGCCCATTTGACACTCCTAGGAAAAATGTATTCAGACCATACCATTTTAATAGTTTACTTAAAAGCATGTGTCTTGTGTGATTCAACTTGTAAGATACGTTTCCAACTTATATAGGAACGAATCATATTTTATTATTCCATCAAACAATGAGCATAGTTAGAGTTAACTGTGTAGGGTGTGATTGAAGTTTGTTGTTATGAACCAAGTCCAACCCAATATGAATACCAAGGTCACTCAAGTAGTTATTGGGCCGAGAACAAGCAACAGGGTCAGGTTAATTTGGGATCCGGATCGAGTAGTGAATGTGAGAATGGTTCCATCAAAAGGGATAGCAGAGGCGTATCCAGGAGGGGGTCACCGGGTTCACGTGAACCCATGCTCCCCTCCTGAAATCATATATAGTAGTGTTATATTTTTTTAAAATATTTAAATATAGATATGTGAACCCACACTTGAAGTATTATACCGTGCGATTATGTTGGGTGCACCTCTCTAAGTGAGATTAGAAATTTGAATCTTTTAGTTATCTTGTTTATTTCCTTTTAAAATGGTAATGTCTCTCTAAGTGGTTTGGATAGGTAAAAATAACTTTGGACCTATAATTTTAAAATTTTAATTATTTTTAGTGATAATAATCTAAATGTTAAATCAATCAAATTTATATCTTAGATCCACCTTTTTGTAATAGTGCACCCATCATCTCAAAATTCTGGATATGCCTCTGAGGGGTAGCGGTCACTGATTTAGGGATTATGCATGTTGAAGAAAATGTTTGTCCTCTCCTCTTCTTCTAGAGTCTAAGTTTCTCATCTCTATTCTTCTTCTATCTTTAATTACTCGTTATTTCAATATTTCCTTTGTAATTCGATAGTTTGATTATTGCAATTAGAATCTTAAGATTGTAATCGTGTTCCAGTGCTCTTATTAATATAGTGAGGATTTTGGTTTGTTACATTGGTGCTTTCATCTATGTACTCTAACGGAAGTGGTGGTTTTAGATCGATTTAGTGGCCACGCTGATCCAGAGGACTGGATTTATAGAGCGGAGCGGTACTTCACTTTCATAGGCTTCTCTGAGGAACACTGGCTGCCTCTTCCTTCCTTCTATCTTGATGGTGAGGCCCTTGAGTGGTTCCATTGGATGTTTCACAACAAACAATTTTTTGATTGGAATCATTTTAAGAAGAAGTTATCCCTGCGTTTTTGGAAACCAACTGATGCAAAGTGCCCTGTGGTGGACGCTCAAATTACCAGAATTCTTGCCTTGCTACAGAAGATCGAGGACAAATATTCATTTATATCTGCACAGTATCTAGTAGAAGATGCCGGGATTAGTGCTGCTACAGTCCTTAACAGTGAGATTGCTTCTCCTTTGGCCGAAGAAAACTCAAGTCGTGTTGATAATGTCGAGAGTCATCCAGAATTGTTTGGCACTTCTATCGTTGAACATTCAAGCCTTGGGGACAATCTGTTCGACAAAATGTCTACCAGAGTTTTCACAAAAGAAGTACATGAAACTTCTTCCGCCTCTAGATTTGTAGCTGATTTGGAAGATATTCAGCCACTCAAGTCTCTCAACGAATTTTTTCATAGTTGCTGCCCTAAGGTAGTCGCAGAGGTGCAAACCAAGACTCCAATCAAAAGGCTTGATGAAGAATCTGTAGGCCCTGAACGCAGCGAAGTCCAAGTGTTTGATGAATGTTCCCCAAAAGAGATGTCAAAGAGGTACAATACTACTGCTACTTCGCTGGATCACAGCTCTAGTAAACATAAAGCATTTGAGACATTTGGTGACAAATGTCTTCCGAAGTTTCCCTTGGAGCTTGAGACTATTAATGATCTATATCTCGATAATTTTTTTCTAAAAAATGAGGATAACATTCCACCAAGTAACATGCCTTCTAATGAAATGATGCTTCTTGTGGAGCGTGGAATGTCTACTGAAGAATTCAATGCTCACAATATTTTATGTCAATTTTCATTTAATCCTAATATGATTTCCTCTATTGTTTTTGTTCATGGAACTGTGACGAATCGTTGTGTATGGGATCCAGAAATTAGTTTCAACTTCATGGATCCAACAGTTTATACATATACAACGAACTTGGATCCATTACAGTTGTTGGGATATACTAACAAGTTTTGCTTCATTGCTTATGCTAACTTTCTGACTCAAGTGTGGGATCTCGGACAACAAAGTGTTGCTAAGTGGGATGTTGCAGATGAGATGGTAATGATGGAATCAGAAGTGCATGATATATACTCTGAGGTGAATCGTTTATGTGATGACAGTTCCGTAAGAGTTGCATCACGGGAGATACTTGCACCTTTGGATATTATATGTCTTCCCAAGTTATTTTGATTTCTACAACGACTATTAGCACAACTCACAGGAGGGCTACAAGGCTGCATCAAGTCCATGACGAAGTTGATTGAGCATCTGTTGCGTAATTTCTCTATGCTTGAGGATATCACGATTTTCTTTGGCGCACCGGGCTTACTAGCTAGTTATGCTATAGGTCCTGCCCTTGAATTTGCGCATATTCTTGTTGGATATGGTGCTGATGAATTCATTATTCTGATAATGTATGACACTTTGGAATTGGGTGATAAAACTGTTGACTTCCCTCCCAATTTTTCACTGTATGAATTTGCTGCACTACAAGCTTGTGAAAATAATCATTGGAGTTTGGCTATGATTTATAGTGAGGTTGAGTTGGTTAAAGGTGCTTCAATTGTTGATGCTTATGTTGTTCACAAGTCAGTGCTTGTTGAGAGTAAAAACACTTCTATCTTGGTTAGTTGTGGAAAGTTTAAAACTATAACAAGGCTTATGTGTATCTTGCCCATTTCGGTGGCCATAGAAGTGTTGAAGAGCACACTGTGGCACAACAGATTCAACTTGCAGAGCTTGGAAAAGCATCTGGTGCAGCAATGAGAACCTCTCTCCTCGCAAGCACTCGAGCCCTTCTTGTTATAATTCTGGAACAGAAACATCATTATCTCTTCCTTCTCTGTGAGACACCCATGGAGGTAAACAAGAAGTGTAGATTGAGGGATCCTGAATCATTTTTCTATCTCCAACAATCTTATTGCTATAAATAGCATGTATTACCTCTGCTCATAACTCGGTTAATATAAAAGAGAGAATGACAATTGTTTGGCTTGGCAAAAGAGAGCAGATCGTTTTTTTTTTTTAAATTGTGGCCTCTGTTATGATTCTTGGTAATATGGAATTCTCTGAAGGCAATGAAATTGTTTCCTCAATTCTGCAAGTTGACAGTGTTTGGTTTCAACTTCGCACCACTAGCGCAGCTCTCTACACACGCTCGAGTTGGAAGATTCAATATTATATTGTCCATGTGGCTCTACTCGAACCTTGAGGACAAGGTTCTTATTGAGGACGAGAGTATTGTTATGAACCAAGTCCAACCCAATATGAATACCAAGGTCCCACAAGTTATTGAGCTGGAAAGAGCTATTGGGCCAAGAACAAGCAATAGGGCCAGGTTAATTTGGGATCCGAGTCGAGTAGTGAATGTGAGAATGGTTCCATCAAAAGGGGTAGTGGTCACTGATTTAGGGATTATGCATATTGAAGAAAATGGTTGTCCTCTCCTCTTCTTCTAGAGTCTAAGCTTCTCATCTCCATTCTTCTTCCATCTTTAATTACTCGTTATTTCAATATTTCCTTTGTAATTCGGTAGTTTGATCATTGCAATTAGAATCTTAAGGTTGTAATCGTGTTCCAGTGCTCTTATTAATATAGTGAGGATTTCGGTTTGTTACATTTGTATTAACTAGAGGTAGTTGATATAGTGGGCAATAGAGGTATTGCTTTGGCTCTCTCTGTAATAGGGGTGTTACAGGTTGTAGGATTAAGAATCCTTGCATGTTTGAATGGAGTCTGTATTCACTTGTTGCTTGAAGATAGTGAAGAAAGTTGAAATATCATGTTGGACAGGTCGTGGTTTTTCTCCCTTGAGCAAGGAGGTTTCCACGTAAAACTCCTTGTTGTTTTTACTCTGCATTTTAGTTTCCTTTTACTGCACTTTAGTGTAACAGCGACCCGGTCCCATAGCACGTGGTGGACTCGTATAAACTAACACTGACCCATTAAAAAAATAACTCACCCGCACTCTACCCATTTTCCTAACCCGACCCATACCCTAAGTCAATCTACTTTCTCTTCTCTTACCTTTGATTTCAAAGAATTCTTAGGTATTCTGTTCTTATTAGTGTAGGGAGATTATCTTTTAAAGCTCTTCTGTTAATGGGCAAGTTTAAGGACTTATTATATTATGGTGTCTGTTTGGTTCTTTCACTCTCAAAAGAAGATTAAATACCCCCAAAACAGTTCAAAAGATGCCTAATTGATTTTCTTATAGTCACTAAATATATTTTGATGTATAATGACTATTGATTGGTTAGCTGCTTTAGCTTTCAGCTGTTTTGTAACGGCGATGACATAAATGAGTCATTTATAATAGTTAAACGGCATATTTGAGCCTTTTTTCCCTTAATTAAATCATCACAAAATCATTTTAGCATAGAATCCCCAAAAAAAATAATCTGTTTGAACCAAATTCCACACACTAAAACAAGCCAAAAATAGAAAAAATGAAACATTCGAAAACCAAAACAAAAAGAAGAAGAAGCTGAATTGTTGAAATAATCCAACTTGATTGATGCTTTGACAAACCAACTAGATGAAGGTGAATGTCTTCAAGTGACAGCTTCATCTCCTGTTTAACACAAATATTATTTATATAAAAGAAAAAATGAACAAAGATATGGAGGATTGAGATTTGTTTGTATATTTACCTTTCCTATTATCGCCCATATATAGGCTTGGAAAACTTCACCACGTCTTTCATTCTCTCTGGAATCTCCTTCAGCCTTTCACAATCATAGATATAAAGACCTTTAATCAGAGGCATCGCACTTGTGCCTAAATGCCATCTTTCTAGCCTCCCAAGACTATCAAGACGAAGGAACTCTAGTTGACTGAAGCTGTTATCATTGCAGGTTATATCTTTTCCTTTATAAGCTCCTCTCAATTGGAGATCCCTTAGGTTTGGCAACATTCCCAAATTAGGCATCGGATCTTCTATCAGTTGTGAGTACTGAAGAATCATCATTGTGATGGAATTTGAAAACATATCAGGCAGTTTCTCTATTCTCCCATTTAAGAACAATTTCTGGAGCTTTACACAACAATTAACAAATTCAAGAGATGGGAATGGTCCATCACCAGGACACAACAATCTGAGAGTGCTAAGGTTTTTCAATTTGCTAATGTTGTTTAAGGAGTAAAATCTGGTAATATTAGTCATGCTTAATTCTCGAAGATTGACTAAATCAACAGGGTCAACATCTTTCCACTGATCACAATAAATGTCTTTAAGAACTTGAAGACTTGTGAGTTTGCTTATACGTTTCAGAGGTTTTGAATACGGAGCAACTAAATGTCTTAGATTTATTAGGTCAGCTGTTTCGGGGGGTAGGTGGCATGAGAAAAAGTTACTATTGGCATGAAGTGTCTGTAAATTCTTGAGGTTGCCAATGGAAGAGGGAATATAACAGACACCTCTCAAGTGTAAGAATTTAAGGTGGTACAAACTTCCTATGGCACCAGGTGTAAAACCAACTTCAATATCCAAGTACAACACATATAAATGTCGGAACACACTACTGAACTTTATAAGACTTGTGTTAGAAAAATTGTGATCAAAGACCATAATTGACCTCAATTTCAAGTTAGAAAGATCAAGTGAGAGGTACCTTTCTCCTTGACTATGAATGGCATGTCTGATACATGAGGAGGATATGGAGTGGTATCTTGTATCATAAATGTCAAAGAAGTTTACCTCCAATGCCTTTTGTATCGCAAGATCACGAAGTAAATCATGAACCCTACATTCAGTAACTTTTTCCCAAAATGTTTTAGCTACTTGAACCAAGCTTCGTCTTATCAGCTCATTCAAGAAGCCTTCTGCGACATCCTCCATTCTTTCTTCTCCCCTTGGTATGAAACCCTCAGCCATCCACAACCATATTATGTTTTCTGCCTCGAGCACTTTATCTTCTGGAAAAATACTGAAGTACAAAAAACACTGCTTGAGCGCAGTTGACAAATCATTGTAGCTTAATGATAGTATGTTGGAGATTTCAATAGATTTATCTTCAATTAATGTTCTTCCAAAGGTGATCTTTCACCTTTTTCCATTCGTCTAGCCCCTTTTTATGCGAAAGTAGTCCGCTCAATACAACAATTGCAAGAGCTAAGCCTCTACACTTCTCCACCATATCCTTAGCTAGACTTTCCATTTCTGGAACCATTGCTCCAACATCAAGCAGTTTCCTACAAAAGAGATCCCAACTTTCTTCTGGGCTTAGGAAACGAAGTTTATGGACAAAACCTCTGTCGTCTGCTCTTTCAGCGACATCCACTTTCCACGTGGTAATAATAACTCTGCTGCCATTCTTGCTATCCGGGAATGCTCTTTTCAAACTCTCCCATGCTTCTCTCTGCCATACATCATCAACCACCACAAGGTATTTGCATTCTTTCAATAGATCATGATGGTAAATTTCTAGATCTCTTTCCGTCATCCTTTCCAACAAATCTAGAGTTTCCTTGGTGCGACCTTGGATGGATTTTATGAGTCTTAAGAAGATCCATTTTGTTGTACTCTTGAGAAACACATATCCAAGTGCGTGTAGGGAAGCTAGAGATTATATTAGGACTTCTGTAGAGGTTTCTTGCAAGAGTGGTCTTGCCTAATCCGCCCATGCAATAAATGGAGAGGACGCTTCGACGAGGCTCTACTTTGAGAAGTTCAGCTAGCAATGTTTGTACAACATCCTGAAAGCCAACAAAAATGTAATCCTGGTCATCCACAGATGAGTTAGTTCTCCTCAATGTTGTAACCTGATTACTTGTCCCTTCTCCAGCATTACTATTGATATTTGTAATACCATAAGTCTCTCTCTTGCGAATGATATCCATGATTCGTTTCTTGAGTGATTGAATCTCCTTGGCGACATTGTAGAATTTCTTCTCCTTCTTACAGATGCAAGCGCAAGCCTTGAAACGACTAGCACCTTTACCAGCCTCGAAGCTATAAGTCTCGAGTATAGCAACAGCGTCATTAGCAATAGAGTTGATTTCAAACACCCATTGTTGAACTCTTTGATCAACGCATTGCTTTTGTTCTGCATCTCTGAGGAAAGACTGTATGAAGAATAGCTCATTTCTCAGCCATCTAACTTCATCTCTCAGATTTGATCTCAGGGAAACTTGTTGTATAAGGAAATCACCCAATTTTTGAACTGCAAATGACACAAAGGCATCAGCCATCTTTAGGAATACTACTATTGATTGAAAAAAAGAAGAAGAAGAGGGATAGGTGTATGGAATTTTTATTTTTTTTGTATGGAAATTAATATTGGAAGCAGTAGATTGAGAGATGAATATTATTGTTATGATGGAATTCAGTATTTAAAGCTTCAAAAATCAGACAGAGGAAAAAGTGTTAAACATGAACAAATGAAAAGTATATATGTGCATATCACATAGTGGACGTCTTTGTTCAACATTTAAGCTGCTAGCTCTTGCTTCTTTTTTTCCTTGTTTTTATTTAGTTAATTAGGTTTGAGTTTTACTCCATTAAAATGTTTGATGTTTCTGATTTAAAGAAGAGGAGGAAGTTGTGTTAGTTGCAAGAATGTTATGACTTGCTAATTTCTTTGATTTTATCTAATAATAATATTTGATTCTCCCGACTTATTTATCACACTAGCATTATTAGTCACGTGAAGTAGGAATCAAAATATATTTGTTGATTTCGGTTCATTTGTGGAATTGTTTTTTAAATTAACCATCATGAGTTATATTTATTAAATCACCCTCTTTAATTAGTTCAAGAGAAGAGTATTGTGAAGGATCTAATTTCTTGTAACGACTGTAATTGCATTTATATTGAATTTTAAAATTGTATGTTAAATCGTACCGCATAAATCTAAATCTTTATCTTGTCTGTGCCAAATAGAGGGCATAGTGAAACTTGGATTTTGATTACCAGAAAGTAGAAAATGGAAGAGCTATGAGATTTTGGAGTCGAATAAACAATCGTTTTAGCCTTCCAACAACCCCAATAATCCCAAATAAAATACAATCTCAATAATACCAACTTCTCATGAAGCATTCACACAAAAACAACATAATTAACAATTGATTTAAAAGACTAAGATGATATATATCATTTCAATTAAAATGTTCATGACTTTTGGACTTACTTAGATTAAAGTTTAATTAAATATCTAATTTAATAATATTTATCATCTATCATCTATCATCTATATGTATGTATGTATGTATATAGTAATAATAATAATAATAATAATAATAATAATAATAGTAATTGTAATTGTAATAGTAATAGTAATAGTAATAGTAATAATAATAATAATAATACTAATAATAATAGTAATAATAATAGTAATAATAATAATAATAATAATAGTAATAGTAATAATAATAATAATAAAAATAATAATAGTAGTAGTAATAATAATACTACTAATAATAATACTAATAATAATAGTAATAATACTAATAGTAATAATAATAATAATACTAATAGTAATACTAATAATAATAATAATAATAATAATAATAAAAATAATAATAATAATAACAATAATAATAATAATTTAAAAAAAATCCAAAAATTTCTACATAAATTACTCAACTTTCCCTCTTTCCATAACTCCTCTCATAAATAATATAATTTATGTAGATAAAATATTATCTTTTATGATAAATAAAGAAATTTAGTAGTTTAAAAATGTGCAAATCTACATGGTTTGTTAGCTTTAAATTATTTTTTTTCAATTCTTTCATTTATTTATTATTATTTTCTTAATTTACTTTAAATATTCACATTAATAAACTCATATCTAATTACCTATTCAATTTTTATACTCTTAATATCCATAACTCTCATCTTTTCATATTCATAACCTTTAAATATTTAATTTAAAACTTTAAGATATCTTTTGGTATTCCTTCATTTCTATTCATATAAATTCAACTCTTTTATTTCATGAAATCCCTACCAAGGTTATCATTTTTATTATATAGCTAAAGTAGATGAAGAAGACTCTTGAATTTTGATCGGATATGAAAGAAGGAGTCGATAAGAACTCAGAAAATTATGTACTTTACTTTTTATTTATTTTTCCATCTATATTATTATTAAATAGGCCCTTCATTTGGTGTTCTTCTATTACGTTTCTCTCTAAAAGCAAATTCCACATTCTTTTTATTATAAAAAAAATCAGTTTTTTCTACTAGGTTTTCCTCTAAAAGCAAATTCCACATTGTTTAATGTAAAAAAAATTTTAGTTTCTGCTATTTTTTTTTCCTCAAACAGAGAATTTCACATTCTCTAAAAGTCATATCAGCGCTCTTTAAAATTCTATATTTTCTAAATAAAAGAAATTAAGGGACATTTAACTAATCGCAAACATGAATTTTGATCAAAAGTAAAACAAGATGATTCTATTTTTATTATTTTTCTTCTCAAATAATATATATGAACTACATTTTTTTTTACTAATTATTGATTCAAACAAGCATAATACTCTATGGTTAATTTTGCATGTAAATCAGGAGAAAAAAAAACTCATTTCAGAAACTCTACTTAGTTATAACAAGCAACAAGCAGTTAGTGAACTAATAACCTAATAAAACTATTCAACATACGTAATTTATTTATAAAAATGATTAGTTAAAGTTGATAATGTACAAGTTTTTTAAAATATCATTTTTATAAAAGTAAAATCCTTGTGCAAATGTCAAACAAAACATTTTATCACTCATTTTTACTCGTGCAAAACTGCAACAGAGTGATTAAATAATTTTTTTTTTTATATTTGTAAATTGTAATTTATTCTATATATTTATGGAGCAATTTGATAACACTATGTTTATGGAGTAATCTTATTCATTATTTTCTCGTGGCTCTTACATTTTTATCCTTCTCTCTTTTTTTTTTATTATTATTTATACTATCTAAATAATAATCCTTGCAAATATTAATTGATGATGAAAAAGACTAGTAGGCGTGAATATCCATAATAAAGTAAATGATAATTTTATTTTAAAAATTATCTCAACTATTAGTATATTTTTTGTGTTGTCACATTTCTCAAATAATAATTTATACTATTTTTTCTATATTATCAATAACTTATTTGTGGAATTATTCTAAATTTACTTTTACTTATTTTTTAATAAATAAAACTATAAAATTAACTGGATTCAATAGGATTAATTAATATTGGTAATGTTATTTTAAAATTTTATCAATTAAAAATAAATAAATTATAGGAACCACATATTATAAGTACTAAATAACATTCTATCCCTTCTAGTTTTCTATTTATCAAAAATTCCTTAAAAATGATGTTTGCGGGATACATAGCGTTGTGCACGGGATACATTAGGTTTGATACATTCCACATAGCGGGATACATAGCG
>NW_006239217.1:135025-148444 GCF_000226075.1 Solanum tuberosum | reverse complement strand
GCGGGATACATAGCGTTGTGCACGGGATACATTAGGTTTGATACATTTCATATAGCGGGATACATAACGTTTTGCACGGAATACATGCGGGATACATAGATAAATAAGGAATTTTTGAAAATTTTGAAATAAGTAAAAATAAATGGATATTAAGATAAGTAACTGAGTGTGTTTTTTTATGTTTACCAGTACCACCGCTCTCTCTCCACTTTGCCCCTTTCGTTTTTTTTCTTCTGAATCCTTCATATCAATTGCCGATTACTCGTCCGCCATGGAAGAAGGTTCATCGCGACGTGCCAAACGTCCCTTCGTTGAGGACGATGACTCCAATAAAGCTCCAGAGTAACTATTTCCTTCTTTCGTTTTATTTATTTTGAAAATTTTCATGTGATTTTGTGCCCTAATTTATTCTGAACATACTTAGGGATTCTGCACAGATGAAAGCTCATATTGTTTTGTGATATCGAGTTCGGAATATAAAATTTGAGCTATAAGTTTGTGATTTCTTAGTAAATAATATTTTGTATATGCTTGAAAACATAGTGGTGAAGCACCCAAGGGTGTGGCTTAGTGATTAAAGAAGTGGTTGAGAACCCTGAGCTCTCACAAAACTCAGGGGAGACAAAGAAATACCAGGTGATTCTTTTCATTTGTCGTAGCCTTGATGGACAGAGTTATTTGGTACCTAATGGGAGGTGGGAGGTGGGAGGTATCCAAGGATTCAGATACCAAGGTCATCAAAAAAACATCTCAAGGGTGTGGCTTAGTGGTCAAGGATGTGGGTTGAGGCGTTGAGCATTATGAGGTCTCATGTTCAATTTCTAGAAGAGACAAAGATGCTAGATGATTTTTTTCTATTTGTTCTAGTTTTGGTGGACATAGTTACCTGATATTTGTTAATGGTGGGAGGTGGAATATATCTCATGGAATTAGTTGAGGTGTGCGAAAGTTGGCGTGAACACTACGGTCATAATAAAAACATAGTGCAAAAGGAAACCAATTTATTTTACTATTGAAATATAATTGATGTCATAAAAAAGTGAATAAGGAAGGGTGTGGTCTAATGGTTAATGAAGTGAGTTGAGAACCATGAGGTCTAATGTTCAAATTCCAACATAGAGAAGAAAGGTGATTTCTTTCTACCTGTCCTAGCCTTGGGGATAGAGTTACCTTTTCGGTGGGAGTGACAAATATCTATGTAATTAGTTAAGGTGCGCATAAGTTGGTTTGGATACTATGGTTGTCAAAAAAAAGGAAGAAGTGAACTAGGGGGAGTATTTTATATCAATAGAAAGGTAATAATAGATAAATAAATAAGGAAGCTCGTTTTTGTTTTTATAACTCAATTAATTCTATTCTATGGGATCTCTACTACCTCCCATCAACACAGGTACCACTTTACTCTGGCAACCAAGGCTTAAATAGATAGGGAGAAATCACATAGTATTTTTTGCTTCTGTTGGGATT
This sequence comes from Solanum tuberosum, assembly GCF_000226075.1. NCBI lineage: Eukaryota > Viridiplantae > Streptophyta > Magnoliopsida > Solanales > Solanaceae > Solanum > Solanum tuberosum. The sequence goes on along the minus strand of NW_006239217.1, from coordinate 146,977 downwards.
GATTTATTATGTCATTATTGTAAGAATTTTAGGAGCTTCCTAGAGGAGTGTAGGAGTATGTTCTTGGATTTGCTTTCTTTCAGCTGCTATCTATGTTTGTTTACAACATGATTCTGCAAATGCGCCCAAATTCTATTAGCTTTTTTTTTTCCTAATGTGAATTACTGTTGATTTCATATTGATGTGAACCTGGAGAAAAAATCTAGTGGGAATGGGCGGATTGTGTATTCTTAGTGCCTAGAGAATGTCTAGTAAAGAAGGGTGTGTTTGGCCTTGAGAGAACTATGTAAGGAAAATACGTTATTTGTTGGAGATTTAAGGAATTATACAGCGACTATGCCTCATGCCCAAACTAATTGGATCAGTTATATGTAATCTCTATATCTATTTACTCTTACTGTGATCATTTCATTCCAGTCCTCAATAGTTTGTCTTTGAAGATAAAGTAGGAGTTTTCTAAAACTAGAGGTACTCTAAATCTCACACTTGTCCCTACAATATCCTACATTTGGTGGGAATTGTGTTGTTGAAAAGGTGTCTCCATCTTGTCTATTGCCACGATGAAGAAATTACTTGGGTGCCCTGTTTATTAATTTTCCTATCACCGAAAACTAAATTAAAATATATTAAGCAGATGAGATGGTTTTCCAGTTTATTTCTTCACTAGATATTTGTAATCTTATCAATAGGCTGAAGTCTATGTATCTGCCTGAATCAAGAAGGAATAAAATATGATCCCAAATTTGACTGGTTAATTCTTTTTGCTTGTTTCCAGTTTCCACTTCTAATTAGGAGTAGAAGCTGGAATTGCTTTCTTTTTCAGATTAGAGGTTGTATTTTGTTGTTGAGACTGTCATGAGTTTAGTAGGAGAAAAATTAGAATTTTTTTTACCTATTGTTAGTTTCCTTGTAAAGATAATGTGTTTCATGAGCCAGCAATAGCAAGTAATACAACTTCAAATAGCGTTTTTTTCAATGTGATATCGTCTGCCATTCTCTATGACAACCTCATTTGTTGGGTTCAAAATTGTTTCATTTTGATGCTGGATTTTAAGGATGTTTGCATTGACATGTTGCTTTCTTCCTCAACATCACAGACAGAAGCGTGTAAGGTTCCCAAAGGGTAAGAAGGTAAAGCAGGGCGATAACACGATTGATGGGCGTGAAGATAAACCTAGTGGGCGAACAGATCCTCGCGCTGCAGCCAAAGAGCGTTCGGCACGGCGGAATCAAATAACAGCGGAGCTCCTTGATGAAGAAAACGAAGGTGAAATAGCTGACATATCGCGGGCAGAAGTGGAATATGAGGTTTGTTCCTTCCAATATCTGTTATTCCATAATTGTTTGATTGTAGTTAGGTACTTTGTGGATATCTGATGTCTAGTTCATATCTCTTGATAAGGAAGTGATACTAGGATTATTACAAACTTTTTTGGGGCTTGGCATGATTTGTGCTGCATTTTTAGCCAGAACAACTTAGATATGGGTAATCTTCTCAAAAAGGGCTGAGATATGGGTGCTCATTTCACAATTGAAAACCATAAATAATCTTGATTGCTAATTATATTCCCCAAGTAGTAAGTAGTAACATAAGCAAAATAGGAACCATCTGTAACTTCATCAAAAAACCCCACTAATACATACCTATAGAATTTTATATTTCAATCCTTTATGCTCTAGAAACAAAGGTCAAAGAGACAAAATGGTGAACTTTCTTGGCATATAACGGCTCATCAAAAGGAATAGCATAATGTTGCATGCCATGTGTAAATGAATCATCATTAGAATTATAATAATTGTGCGCTTCACTTAATAAAACATGTGCCTTACTTCTCGCTTTTTCATTTCAAACCTCGCAGACGCTTTTTTGCACTTTTCACTTTTAAATTCACTGAGCATGAATTGTTGTTTGTGTGTCCAATAGATTTGTCTCATTCTATCTTATGTAGTGTTCTTCCTGGGACTTTATGAACTGTGGGTTTTTGAACTGTACAAATAGAAAATGGGTAAGATTTAAATTCTGCACGTACTTTAATTTGCATAGAGGTGAGAAAAGGAATACAAAGAAGAAAAGAATTTGTCTGAGTTCCCTTGAATAAATTTTTCCTGTTCTTCATACTTCCCTCGCCAATGAAACAATGGAAAGAAAATTTGTAGCTTTACTTCCTTGGTTTCCTTCTGTTTTATTTTCTGAGCATTTTATTCCTTCTATTTAAACTCTCCAAATATAAATGTTAATTAAATTTGATTAATTATGCTTCATGTGCCGTCACATTAAATTCGTGGAATTATATTGTTATTTGTTCTTTGGTTCGGCCTATAAAACAAACTAAAGCACTTCTGGTTATCATCAGTGTCAAATTTTGCATATTCTAATTGCTCTATGGCTAAACTACGTATTTCTTGTTTGTTTGTATTCCTTTCTGATGTAACTAATGAAATGTCTCTGGTTTCAGGAAAATGAAACATTCATTGATGATGGGATTGCAATAGAGCCTTTTAATCTGGATAAAGAGAGAGAAGAAGGTTATTTTGATGCATCAGGAAACTATGTTGAATATTTAAATCAAAATGAGATAAAGGTGCTAGTCTTACATCAAACATTTTCTACCCCCAGTCCCCATTTCTTGCATCTTTTCCTGATCTTAGTAAGTGTACAGGATGCATGGCTTGATAGTGTTGATACTGAGAAAAGATATTCTGGGAAGAAAGCTATCAAGATATCAAATGAAGATGAGATTCAAGACCTTACATCAGAACAACTAGGAAAGATGAAGAGGCGAATTGCTGATGTGCTCGAACCAGGAGAAACAGTAACTATTCCCACCTCGTGTTTTCTAGTTTTTTTTTTTGTTCATTATTTTTAATGGATAAATACTGTTGATGGCATTTGCTTGTAGATTATTTTCTGATATCTTCAAAATATTTTATGTGCTCTCATTTCTGATTCCTTCCGTGGTGGTTTCAACATGAATTTTATCTGCTTTTCCCACATGTATTTATCTCGTAGCTAATGGTTACATATTGATACTATGTTTGGATGTTACCTTCTGTCTTTGGCAACAGTTGTTGCTTGCATATTATATTTTCTTCATTGTCCAAGCAAAGTTCTTGGTGGCTTTTTGCTGTTGTTTTCAAATGAGAAATGGAGAGGCTATGGTTGAGCAGTTGAGCTGTTAAGATTTACATTGTTATTTCATAATTTTTTGGCGATTTTTGGTTGAACACAAATGAATGAGTCAAGGCAAGTTTCTTTAATCATATTAGAATTGGAGGAGTTAAAAAAGAACTAGGTGGATTTTATGGGGCTCATTCCCAAGGCATTTAATATTTGAATTTAACAGTCGTGTGCAATTGTGCATGTTAGTGCCAATTCCAGAAATATGTAGGTTGAAACTTTAGAATCACCGCAATATAGTAAATACCTCATTGGCTTTTCTGAAGGAGAAGTTTTGGTGCCCGTTAGAATAGCACTTCCTTTCGAAAATTTTGCGCACCCTATAGGAGCTATTTTCATCATTAAATTTCATCATGGTAGTTAGACATTGGCACCATCAACTTTGCATCTGATATTTCGGCAATTCAACTTGTTTCCTCTACAAATACTTCCTCTAAACACAGCCATCCATTCAATAACAAGTAAATTTAACATATTGTTTGCTGTATTGCTCAGTCAGTTACTTGCTTGCTTCCTCTGACAGCTTTCCTCTCTCCAAATATGAATAAGTTAATGACAAGATGCTTTGCATCAGACCAGCATACTGGTAAAGTTGGTGCCACATCATTTATTCTTTCCCCCTTCCCTCCCTTGGTCATCTACCCTTGTCAATCAGGATATTCAAATGTAAGGCCTTCACCCAAAAGTTCCTGATGCCTGCAGGCAGAGGTATGCCATCTGGCATCCAGTCCATTGGGGGTGTTGGCAGGTCACTCTCTCTATTCTCTACAAAAAATCTGTTAAATTCATAGGTTGCTTTGAGGGTACATGTTATTCAATTAAAGGAAGATGGTAGAAGATTTTGTTTGAGAGAAGGCTTTGCTTATTTGCTTGGAAGGTTAATAGCTGAATCTGGTGTGGTGTTTAAGAACAGCAGAATACCCTTCTCTTTTACTTTCAATATCTATCACTCTTTTTGTTATTTTTTACCATGTTTAGCACTTAGGGTATCAGAGCTGTGATCAATCATCTTGTTTTTGATAATTTCTAGAAGCTGGTTGATTTTTTATTTTTTTTATAATGGTAACTGAGAAGCTGGTTGATTTTTGGCCCTTTATTTCCAACCAAACAAATCATGCTGCCTATTTGCAATTTGCTCACAGCGGATTTGCTTTGCAGCGAGTTCTCTCGACATTATTGTTAATTTAGACCATACACCATTCGCTTTTTATTCCTGTATTAGCTGCCTCATATAAATCTGGCAGGCCTTGTACGATAAAGATATCCACTTGTTATGTTTGAGTACTTCTGCCAAGAATCTTTGTGCTATGAAGTTGATGTTGTTCTCTATTTCTTTGGGACTCATGGGAAGAACGTTTTACTTCCAACAGGTTTTGCGAGGTTTAAGGAGATTGAAAGGTACCTCAAACAATAACAAGGGCAAAATGTCTGTAGAAACTAAGCAGCTGTTTGATCAGCTAACAGAAGATGCTATGAAGCTGATGGAGAATGGAGATTACAGTTAAGTGTGTTTGCATAATAACTGTATTGCAAGGTAATAGTTGAATAGAATACCAAGGACGGTTCTAATCTGTTAGTCTATTTCTTGTTTCACAGATGTGTATGAAGAAAAGCAAGAGAGTTTCCAGCGGGAAGCAGGTACTTGTCATTGTGTTATTCCCTCTTTTCTCTGACATTATATCCACCATGACCATAACTCAAGGAAGTGGAAAATATATGATGGCAGTCTTGTCTTTTCCCTAACCAAACTGGTTAAGGCTCCCCCCGCTTTTTTTTTTTTTTTTTGGGGGGGGGGGGGGGAATGTGGACACAGAAAAACAGGAAGTAGTAGATTTTTCCCCTGGTTACTGGCTTCGCTTTTATCTACTATAAGGATGATATTGGTGACTCAAGTTTTATGCTAGGGTTCTGAAGTAAAGAACAATTAATCTTTCACTTGCATGCGCTGACATTTCTCTTGAGCTGCATGAGTGAGGGTATTATCTTATTTGCATTTTGTATTGATCCAGAGGGATATGAGAAGTTAGCTCAGGCAAGACAGGGTAAATCCAGTGAATCGATGCAGCCTAAGCCCGATAGTATCCTCGATGAAGGTTTCCTCCCCAGTGGGTCAACTGCTACTGCAGGAGGACATTCTATGCATAATGCAGACATGTCTTCATCAAATTCATACAACTCAGCTAGCAAGAACGATGATGCACTTGACATGTTTGGTGAAGACGATGAAAATATTCCAGCTAATCCTGCCTCTAATGGAGGTAATTTGATCTCTAAACACGTCTAGAATTGACATTATTGACAAATTTAGTCCATTATTCTATGTGAGAGGAGATTACAAGTTTTTTTTTTAGCATATTTCCCCTTTCCACATACGTGACTCCCGCTCAATGTTAACTGTAGGTGATCAGCATGGCGATTATGTCTTCGATGAGTCCTCTGGGTATGTTTTCTACCTTTTAGCTCATTACACTACTTTTCTCCTTCTGCTCATAGTGTGCAGACATCCTAGTAATAAGAAATCAAACCGTGTCATTTTGAAATTCCGCTGATCAACTGGGAGCAGGTTATTGTAGGGTTCTTCCTTGTTCAATCAAAGAATTACTCAACGTTGTAATTCTAATGGAAGAGGATCCAATGAAATTTATTTGAACATAGTTCTTTCGGAGTTTTCCGTTCCAATTTATACTCTTTCAACATTCCTTTCAAGCTAATATTGACAGAAGTGTTTCTGTCGGGTTGCCATTTCATATGTCAGTTTCCGCCGACATACTCATTTTGGAAGTTCATGGTAGTATGCTAGTTCCTTTACATGATATGATATCCATCTTTGTTTTAGCAGTAGCAGGGACTACCAAATAACTATTGGTTTCCTGCTTGTCTAATCTTTCTACATTGACTTGATAAGAGCAGATATGGGATGTCAAGAGTGATATGAAAGGTTCATATGTTCTATCTGTCTAGGATCTTCAATTCCATTGTTTAAGGAACTGCGCCTCCAAAGTTGGAATCTGTCATTTATGTCATGGTGCATTTCTTTTTGTATTATTGTCTCAAACTTAACTTACTCTTTTTTGTATTTTTCGTTGATCAGTTATTACTACAGCAGCAGTTTGGGCTACTATTATGATCCATCATCTGGACTGTATTGCCATGCTTCATCAGGACAATGGTAATGACACTCAACTGTTTTAACTGACAGAAAGTCTGGATATTGATCTACCTATTTTCGGTTGGTTACTCGCAATTTGTGTAGACCCGATAGTAGTAAGTGTGATTTGAACTGTCGAAAATAGCATTTTTGTTAACTGTTTTCTTTGATGTATCAAATGTAGGTACTCATATAATGATGAATCGGGCATATACCAAGAGGTGCCACAAGCTACATCTGATGCCAATTGAAAGGGACCGAGTTCTTATACAGGAGGAGTTATGGTCCTGGTGGTAGTTTTCTTTGACAGAGGTCGTCAGCTTTGCTGCATTTGTCAAACTTACTGAATCTCAACCTTCGGAAACACAGCGTATTTGAGAAATGCTTTTTGCACTCTGCCCAGTGCTCACTGCAAACATTATGGTTGCGATGATATATTTCTGTTTGCGTACAAGCAGGTGTACAGTGAATTCATAGCACGTTGAGAAGACAAAACTTGTTTCTTGTATCTTGTGGTGACAGACAATCTCATCGGTTTCTTGTTCTTGTAACTGCAAAATGCTGCTAGTTTTCAGTGCCTCTCGAACTGTAAAATTGTTGTCTAGTTTGTTTCTTCAGTTCTATTTGTGATATGACTGGAAAGAAAAGGCAGCGTGGTGCACTAAAGCTTCTGCTGCCGAACTACAAGGGTCTATTGTACGTATCCTTACAAAATCTCTGCAAGAGGTTGTTTCCATGGTTTGAACTCTTGCCCTCTTGGTCACATGACAACTTTACCAGAAAGTACTTTTGAGCTAGTGCACAAACAACGCTGAAATTTTGAAGTCAGAAACATAATAGTGTTAACCTTTTTCGAATAGTTAATAAGTATTTTAAACCATTTTTCCTTTCTAAAATTGAAAAGAAACAAAGGATTCGTGTAAGTTGTTCTTTGATAAACATGTAATACTTGATGATTATTTTTTGTAATTATGAAAATTACCCAGTGTTGACAATAACACTCAAACAATTCAACTTAAGTGGCCTACCCTACTTTTTAGTAGTTTTATTTAATTCTTCCCAAATTTTTGATTTTACTAGTTCACCAGATGAAAAGTGATTAATCATTGGTCGATTGAATATTTTTGTCTCAATAAGAGCAATATTATGATACACCGATAAATAAGTATTCTATAAGATTAGTTATCACATATAAAAAGTACGATAACATATCTTGTCTATATATAAATAATGAGATAAAGTAATTCTACAATTAATTAATTACTTACAACCAAGCATAAAACAAAATATTATATTTTCCGTTTCAATTTATTTATCATACTTTCCTTTTTTGTTTGTTTAAAAAGAAAATGTCTCTTTCTCCTTTTAGCAACTTTTTAATTTCTATTTTTCATGACAACCTTTAATTTAAGACAATAAAATTCAAAAATCTACTTTACTTTCTTAAACTTCATACCAAATCAAAATAAAATAAAGAAAATATCATATTTTATACGAAAATTATAATCCTTATCCTGCCAACCGACCCCACAATTCTAAAGGTGGATTATTCCATATCCAACAACTCTTGAATTTAACACAAAAATATTGAGCAACCGGTAAAAAACAAAATAATTTAACTGACACGTGTCAGTTTCATCCTACGTGGACCAAATCAGATTAAAGAAACAGATCATATCTCAACCTTTTTTTCTCGTCCACAAATTTTGAATCTCCCCTTTCCCCACACCCCCTTAAAGCTTTGTCCACCACAAATTAGATCACACTGCCACGTGTCATCCATTCCTTACACTTCCTTTTATATATATTTAAAAAAATTCACTAACTTATTCAATTCAAATAATTTATTTAATGCTTTTCATTTTCAAAGCAAATACAGAAGTCTCTGAGATTTGTATCAAATTAGGGTTGTATAGCTCAACTTCATTATCCGGCGAAGCGAATTCGTTACTTTCCGGCGAGGTACTGTTTTGTTTCAGAGAGTTTTTGCGGTGAGATCTCATATTTAATTTGTGTACACTTTTTTTTGGTTAGTTTGATTGTGTTTTGTTGTATATTGATTTGTGAATTTGAGGAGGAGTGGTTTTAGCTTATGAATTTGATTTTGTTTGCTGAAAATGAAAAAAAAAACGGAATAACTTTGGAAATTTGATGTTTACTTAAGGCGAGAAAGAGTTTTCAGCTTATGAACTGATTTTGTTTGTTAAAAATGAAAGAAAATAATTGACTCTGGAAATTGATTTTTACTTAAGGAGAAGAGTTTCCAGCTTATGAACTGATTTTGTTTGTTGAAAATGAAAGACAACAAATAACTTTGGAAATCGATTTATAGTAAATAGTTATTTGATTATTCTTCTTCTTCTTTATTGTTTTATTGCTGTATGAATTTAAGGAGGACTGTTTTCAGCTAATGAACTGAGTTTTTTTTTTTTTTTGCTGTAAAATGAAAAAAAAAAACGAATAGCTTTGGGAATTGATGAACTGATTTTGTTTGCTGAAAATGAAAGAAACGAATAACTTTGGAAATTGATTTTTAGTTAAGGAGAAGAATTTCCAGCTTATGAACTGATTTTGTTTGCTAAAAATGAAAGAAAACAAATAACTTTGGAAATTGATGTTTACATATGGAGAAGAGTTTTCAGCTTGTGAACTGATTTTGTTTGTTAAAAATGAAAGAAAACAAGTAACTTTGGAAATTGATTTTTAGTAAATATTTTATTTGGTTCTTCTTGTTCTTCTTTATTGTTTTATTGCTGTATGAATTTAAGGAGAAGAGTTAGCTTATGAACTGATTTTGTTGGCTGAAAATGATGTAAAAGAAATTCCTTGAAGGTTGATTTTTACTATTTTCAAGCTGATTATATGACTTTGCTAAGATTGATTTACTATTTTCAATTAGTTGAGTCTTTGTAAACTGCCTATTTATTCATTTTTGCTTGTTATTATTCACTGTTGTACTGTTGCATGAACATTATGGATATAAGCTTGTGAGCTGACATATCTCTTTAGTTCTCTTACTATAGTCATTTCATTTTTTCTTATTAATGTGCATTGTACTTGCTTCATCTCTCTCTCTCTCTCTCTCTCTCACACACACACACACACACACACGTGTGCTTTTGTTTGTTTTTTTAGAATATATTTGTCAAATACATTGATCTTAGCTTCTTCCTTTGCTATTACTACTCATACCCTTAAAGAGCAGACTTTTCGTATCTCTTAACAGTGGAAATAATCTACCTTAATTCAAACTATGATAATTTCAATTTAAAGAAATAAATGCTGTGTTCTACTTTTGATTTACTCATTTTAAGGAAGCATCCTCTGCAGTTATTACAGCTAAAATTCTGGAACTGGTGCTACAGCTTGAAGATATAGCTTTGGATGAAGTTTGCCTTAGCTATGATCATATAGTCCCACATCCTAGTTGTGAACATGCCAATGAGTTTCTCTCCCGGATTGATAACTGTAAGAAACCCTAGTATGAAGTAATTGGTTTGTTAAGAACCATAGGAGGTCAATCTACTCTTAAATATAATAATCAGCAGAAGGGCAAAGAAGTTCCTCCTTTGAACAAGGACAATGTTGGAGAAGGACTCAAGGGATGATAGGCTTGATTGCGTGTTCCCTTCTAAACATGATAAGGACTCTGTTGAAGAAGTTTCAAGTTTATCATCTGAGAATACTAGGACATCAAATGATTGCTCCAGAAGTAACAATGTTGACTCCATTAGCAGTGAGGTTTATCCCAATGACCCCACTCTGGATGACAAGAATGCTGCAGTTAGGGAAAACTTGCATAGCTATCCTCTTGGTCCCGTTTCTCAGGCAGATGATGATCTCGGTTTTTTTAATAGTAATCATGAGGATAAAAACACTACCGAGCTCTTATATTATAACTGGCCTGAGATGGAAAATTTTGAAGATCTTGACAGGATGTTCAGGTAATTGTTGTCTCTAGAGTTTTTCATATGATTTTCTTTTATTATTCAAAGGAGACTAACCTAATACTTTATGATTTCTCACTGTTTATAATATCTTCCAGAAGTTGTGATTCAACGTTTGGACTTGGAGCTAGTATTGAAGATGACCTTGGTTGGTTTTCGTCATCTGATGTTATTGAAGGATCTGGAGGTGGATTGAGGTCAGATTTTGAGTTTCCCTTCTCAACATCCAGTGCACTTGAAAATATCTCTGGAATGCAGGAAGCTTCCAGGCCAAAGGAAACAGACAGTTCAATTAATGATTCTGGCGCTAAAGATCAACCCTTTAGTCAGACTGGCAGTTCAATGCCATCAGAGGATGAATCAGCCGTTCCGAGTCATCTATCTTTTGCAAATGGCTCAAGTGATTCAGATTTCAAGATAGTGCCCAAAAAGAAGGTAAATTATTAATTTGGTGTACATCGGACCTTTTGTTTAGCCTTTTATTCCGCCTCAGCTTAACCTTTAAGGTGTTCTATTTGAAGAATGTTGAATTCAATGATGGAATTAGGTTGAGATTGTGTCTAACATTCACACATGAACTAGTGATAGAGTGTTACTAGTGTTTAGTTAACGGTGAAGTGTGTGTTCATCTCATTTAAAAGGTTAAGTTGTTAGAGAGAGCACACTTTTATTTACTTAATTATGTCTCCAACACACCCCTTCACATGTGGGCTTGATTCTTTTTCATGGGCCAAACATATGGAGATTCTTTTTTGTTAATGGGTGGCAATGAATTCCGAACCCAAGACATGTGGCTGCTTTAATACTGTGTTGATTATGTCATCATCTCATCTAAATGTTAGATATAAACACTATTATTACTTAATTATATCTTACATAAGCACTCTTTCTTTTCCAAAATCTTGTCTTAAGCAAAGACGGACATATGTTCATTGATGAGGTTCACTGTCACCGGCAACAATGGTTGACTCTATTTTTATGCATAAAACTTCTCAAGAAACTAATATATAAACGACGTGTCTCTCCTCTTCTAAGGGGACAACTGGGTGCACTGTTTCAGCTAAAGTATTCTGATAATGAACACAGTTGAAGCAAAATTCTTCATTTCTTCCTCACCTCAGTTGTGGGACCTTCCCGTTTCTCCTGTTCTCTTTTCCTTTAGTTTCTTTTTTTGTTTCTGATTCTTCATTGGTTTTTACTCCTCAAAAACAAATCTTTACAGCAAAATTAGGAAAGGATGAGTAGGTGAGCAATGTATAGCACTCTTTTCTATTTTTATTTTTTTGGGAAATGTTAACAATTTAATATATCAGTGCACAAAAATTGTGCCAACAACCATAATTTCAAACATGACAACCTGATCAAATACTATCCTATACACTTACAGATATTCTAAAATCTCTAAGATAGATTCAGTAGCCAGTGTGAATCTTTTTTTACACAAGACAATGAAATAACAAAAGTGAATTTATCTTGATCTTCTGAATTGGACTACCGTTGCTTTCAAAAACTCTCTGATTCCTTTCCCTCCAGACAGACCACCATATGCAAGGTGGTATCCTTTTCCATCTCCTTTCTGCCTGGGTATAAGATGACTCCTCTGTTCCGACATCGTACTCTGTTTTTTCCCCTACTCTCTTTTCCTCCCTCCCCCCCCCCCCCCCCCCCCCCCCCCCCCC
>NW_006239217.1:120404-134709 GCF_000226075.1 Solanum tuberosum | reverse complement strand
TCTTTTCCTCCCCCCCCCCCCCCCCTACTCCCCTCCGCGTCACTTTTTCTTCTAGAAATGAATCTTTAGAAGCAAAATCAGGAGTGGTGAACCAGGGAAAGGTGCTATTTGCAACATTGTATACACAAATTTTCCTTCCTTTTCTTTTCATATATAAATGTTACTCTTCTTTGTTCCATTTTATGGGATGCAGTTTGACAGGGCACAAAATTTGAAAGAGAAAGTAAGACTTGAAATTTGTGGTCTAAAACAAGTCTTAGATATTTGTGTGATTGTGGTAAGACGAGAATTTTAAAGTTAAATATAGCAAGACATCATTTCTTTTGGGACAACTAAAAACTAAAAATGCATCATATAATTTGGGACAGGTGAACTAGTTTGGAAAATTGTAATCCATCTTTGAAGAAATGCATTTTTTTTCTTGTGTTGTTGGTCGGACTATGGTTCCTGCATCGATAATGTAAATTTGTTTCTATAATTGATTAATGAGGTGTGATTCGAACTGAAAACATTCATTTTGCTTGTATTATTGATAAAGATGTGTAATGATGAATTGGTTGTGAATATAGGATATCTCTTAATTAATACAATTTGAACCTTACAGATATAAAAAACGAACTCATCGTCCAACTGGTTTATTATCTTCAGATTTGAAAACAATATAAATTGAATAGAATTAACCCAAAATCAATTTAAACATGAATCTAATTATGCCAAAAGCAATAGAACAGAACAAATATATGTCCCTCTTTGGACTTTCTAGGCGTTACCACCATTTTACGTTAAAAGGCAATGGTGCACCCGTCACCTTAAAATCCTAGGTTCGATTCTGGTGTTGAGTAAAGTAAGAGTGTTCTAGAGTTCCTAACTCTCTGGATGTGCACATTCTAGTTGATGCATTCATCCTGCTATTAGTAGTGTTCACAATGATCTGCTTCTTTCTAATCTGTATATGGGGTTACAGATTAATCTTCACCAAATTAACTCTAAGCTCCAGAATCGATCTGAGGGAAAAAGAAAACATGTTTACCTGGAAAATGGGGAGACATTCAACTATATTGATAGCCTTCCAGAAGAGAGAAAGCATCCTACTGCAATCACTGGATCTCAGGCTCTCACATCCACAGGTATTCAGCAGCACAAGCAAGTTGATGGATCTGATTTTGGGTATTTTCAGGATGGCTTTTCTTACTTATCTTCAGATTACAGTCATTCAGATCAGACTACGGTTTGTCCAACCCTATCCACAATTAAATCTAAAAAAAGCAGTCTCGTGCCTCTTTCTGCTAAGGACTCCTGTGCGACAAATCAGATGCAGTTGATGTAAAGCTTACCTGATCCTTCTTTTCAGGTGGATGGTATAGGAACAAATGAAAATATGGTGGACAAGCTACTTCACCATTCTGTAATTAAGCATGAAAACAACAGGGATCTTGGAAGTGTCAGCACGGGAATTCCAGCAGAAGTAGGTTCCTCTATTGTAAAGGAGAGCTCTTGCACAAGTTCCGGGTTGAATGAAATTTCTGAGGAGGCAGATAGTTTTCATCAGCTTCAACATGTCATGGAACGGGTATAAAATCTCAATGAAAACTAATATGCATTTTTGATATTGTTTGGTGATGAGTTTCATCAAGGTTTGTTTTAAGTAAGTGATTTGACTAAACAAATTTGGCACACCTTATTTGTGTAGGTCAATAGCTCAAACGACATGTGCAATGCTTTTAGATGGTTCACATCTGAATTAAGATAGTTTCTTAGTCGAGGGACAATATTAATGACGAACATATTTTACAGATTCCTATATTCTGGAAAGGTTAAAGATGTGCAGCTACACACTCTTGTAGCTTCACACAGGCATTGAGAATTATTCCATTTTGTCAGAGAGTTGTCACACAGCATGCTGTAGCAGTGTGCATACATCTGACTTTTTCAAATTATTCTAAATCTGAAATCTTTGTTATTTAATTGAGTCATGTGAAGATGCTGAGTAAAAGGAACTCATTTGGTCCTCTTATTCATTATTTATATTTATACAGATCGCATATTAAATTAGTTTTTGTGTTAGATTAATTAATATTAGTGATGGCGTTTTACTAAGGCTTATTTTAGAAAAATCTTTGTTCATGTAAATAACCTATAGCTATAGCATATAGATATAGAAAAGAGTAGTTGCCTTTCTTAGTGCATGTTTATGTTGCAGATAGCTATGCAGAGAGCTGATTGCTTATTTAGTACAACACACAGCCTTAATATAAAAGCTGTTCCTCATCATCTCGCTGCTTGCTTATTTTAAATTATTTATCAGCTGATGTGCAAAAGCCTTCCAAAGTCTGACTTATCGTTCAGTGTCTTGAAACTATCTTTGTGTTAATCCCTGTTAACTTGGGCTAGGAAGGGGCAGTTAGCAGATATGGTATGTGGTTCTTCAAGTTTATACATTTAGTTGGAAATAAACTTTCTTTTCAGTACATACATGTTTGTAAGCTCACTCTGTTGAGCTTTCTGGTTTAGTTGGATATAAGAACAAAGCTACGCATAAAGGATAGCTTGTATCGGTTGGCTCAGAGTGCTGAACAAAGGCTTAGACATTCTAATCTCAATAATGGATCTGGTGATGAAAGATGCACAAGCGGAGCAATTGTTGACGATGGAGAGTACAGGTTGGAATCATTTCTTGATGCTTTGGTCTACATGCATACTTCCTACATAGGCCATATCATAGTTTGCATAGATCTTATGAAGCACACTTTTCACCTTTGAGTTTGGAAAGAAAGTAGGTCTAGTCAGTCACACCTTCAATGAGCACTTTTCTTTTCTTGATACCAGTAATCATACTGGTAATGTGATAGATTCTGTTAGCTTCCTTTCTGTGGTCCTAACATCCAATCGTATTTCAGGTGCACAGGATATTTGGACATGGAGACAGACACAAACTCTATAGATCGATCTATTGCTCATTTGCTCTTCCACAGGCCTTCAAACTCATCTACGATGGCTGATTCTTCGGCTTTGAAGTCGCCTTCCATGGTAGGTGTTTCTGCATATGCTTCCAAATTTCATGTTCAACAATCTCTATCTCAAACATACCCTGCAACTTGTCAATGAACAGATTTTCGAGACATTACTCAGCCCACCAGTGATTGATGAGAACTTGATTTCTGCTGGAGAAAATGCAACCGAACCAGATAAAGGAACGAAATATTAAAGAGGCTTCGATACAAATGGGTTGTGTTTACTTTCAATTTATGTCGCCTGGACTCGCCTACATGTACGTGCATGTAAGTATCTGCTATGGATACTTATATAGTTTTTTGTTGTTTAGTGTAATTCGAAGAATCTACACAAAGTATGAGGATGAGGGTCTATGTCAAATAGCTTCCAATTACTCGTGTGTTTGTTTATGAGAATTATCAAGAATCTCAAATGAGAAATTATTTCATGTTTATAACACGCTCGTGTGTTCCATGATTTTGATGTTTTATCCCTTGGCACGTTACATCTTCCTCTGTCAATTCAGTTTTAGTTTCACCTAGCAATTACATTCCAAGACTATGCTACTTGGTGCAATCTTTGCCCTTGCCTTGTGAAGGTAGAGAGACTGTTTTCGATGGACTCTCAGCCTATATCTCTGCTCACATGTAAAGTCAAAATCACAAAGACATGCATGTTTTGCTAAAAAGTATCTAATTTGGGCATCATTTCAACTTACATTTAGCATGCAAGATGTTCTTAATTACCAGCATTTGAGTAGAAAATGTGAGCTCTTTTGTGCTTTCTCTTCACTTTGACCCTTCCAAAATTAGCCAGAGAGTTCAAAATTTGTCCGTTTCAGTATTGTGAACTCTCTGGCATTCCCATCAGGAGAAAGCTAAATGCAGTAAGAAGCGAGGGCAGTCCTTTATCGAGTCAATGGGTCGTGACAACATGACAGATGCGGTTCTACACAGTTTTCTGATCGTTGTTTCCGACTTTCAGAGCAGGTAGAGGGAGGATAGCTTACATGCTTTGAGAAACTCCAGTGACTCAAAGTTTTGTCAACTGTTGTACACAGAAGAGGCTGTAATGCATTAAGAACTCATTTGATGCATCAAGGGAGAAGTATTTCCCTAAGGGAATGGAAAAAAAGTTACTTTTTCCTTCTATTTTATGTAAAGTAGTTTGACTCGACACATTTTGAATACTTTTAAATCAAATTTAGATTCACAATGCAGTCAAATTAATGTTTCTGAATATAAAATCGGTTTTTGGTTTTCTAAAAATTATGGACCCTAAGTTGTTTCTCCATAAGAGAGGAATGGACAAGGGGAACTCCCAACTTTTGTGAGCTTTTGTTGGTGTAATATATAAGTTTTCTTTTAAAAATAAACCCCACTTAAATCAATTTTAAAGAATTTCTAAGATGGAACAATTAGGAAAAGGAAATGGAGAGAAAATGTTTTCTAAGAATCTTGACGAACCAAACATGGGAAAATTGGAAAATATTTTCTGGCCATTACCAAACACACCCTTTTTAAGCAGATTCTAAAGTCTTGAGTTTGGGGATTGTATCATAATCAACTTATCATGAATAAGTAATAATCAAGTTAAACTATTTAAAAACATGTTGAGAACAAGTTTTAGCAGATTTTAATTAGGTTGACTTTGGGAATCACATCATAGTCAACTTGTCTAGAAAAGAAAGACAATTAATCATTTATGCATTTGCAAGATAAAGCATGACTGGTCGGTAGTTGCTTCAAAATAACAGCATTTATTTTCTATACCAACTTGTCCTTCTTGTGGACTCCTACAAGTTGTTTAGCCAGAGGGCAGAGCTAGAATTTTGAGTTTATGGATTCTCGATTTTTAATTTTTTTTTTTTTTACTGGATTCTTGATAAAATGCTTATACATATTGAGTGAATTTTTTTAACTGAGTTCTGTCAAATCCATGATCGGCATACTAGCTTAGCCCATATGTGTAGGTTGCTAGCCTCCTCTATATATTCTCAAGTGTTTAGAGGCAAAAACACTACCAAATTTGTTATGCTTCTGAATTCACATATGGATTCAACATTGTTCTCCTTCAATCTTTTAGTAAACAGCTGTAGTTCTCTTCTATTCTTCATTATATGTTTTCTTTGTTTTTCTATGGCATTGTGTCATGGCAATGACACAGATCAACAAGCACTACTTGCATTCAAGGGATCTATAAATGATCCTTTTGGATATATGAAAACATGGAATGCATCCACACACTTTTGCCATTGGTCTGGTGTAACTTGTGGACGTAAACATGTTAGAGTCATTAAACTAAACGTCGAGAACCAAAAACTAGATGGCCCATTGTCATCCTTCATTGGGAACATGAGTTTCCTCAGGTCTCTATACCTGTCGAACAATAGCTTCCGTGGTGAAATCCCTTCAGAGATTGGTCGTTTGAGAAGACTACACCGATTGTATCTTGGTAACAACTCATTTCATGGAGAGATCCCCTCAAATTTATCAAGGTGCTTGAATCTTGTATCCCTTGTCCTTGAAGGTAACAAGTTAGTAGGAAGCCTTCGTCCGGAGCTAGGTTCCTTGTCCAAACTCGAGTACTTGTTACTCACTCGAAACAACTTGACAGGTGAAATCCCTTCTTCTTTTGGAAACTTAACATCATTGATAGGATTCTATGCACCATTGAATAATCTTCAGGGGAAAATCCCTGACTCATTTGGGCAGCTGAAAAACTTAGAAATTATCGGAGTAGCTGCAAACCAATTGTCAGGTACTATCCCTTCTGAAATCTTCAACATATCTTCCATCACAACATTTGATGTTGGAATGAACCAAATCCAAGGTACACTTCCTTCAAGTTTGGGAATCACCCTCCCGAATCTTGAATTATTTATCATCGGTGGGAACAACGTTTCTGGATCGATCCCATCTACATTGTCCAATTCATCAAAGCTAGTGTATTTTCTTGCTGGAAGAAATCAACTTACTGGAAGTGTACCAAGTCTTGAGAACCTGAATGAGCTTCAACAGTTAACAATTCCCGGGAATTATCTTGGAACTGGAGAATCAGATGATTTAAGTTTCATCGCCTCTCTGACTAACGCATCTCGTTTCAGAATTTTGGAGATTCAGTTCAATAGTTTTGGAGGGGTTCTGCCTGCATCCTTCAGAAATCTTTCAACTGAGCTTCAGGTTGTGCAGTTGTCATACAACAGAATACGTGGTAACATACCGTCTGAGATTGGAAAGTTCGTCAACGTGGAAGAATTTCAGGTGAGGGAAAACTTACTTACTGGTACTATTCCAATTAATTTTGGTAAAGTTAAGAAACTGCAGATTTTGGATTTGTCTCAGAATAGATTTTCAGGGAATATTCCATCATCTCTAGGAAATCTTAGTGTAGTATCCATCCTTCTTCTGCACGATAATAATCTCACCGGTGAGATCCCAGCAAGTTTAGGAAATTGCAATTACATGATTGAGATATATGTTGCTAAAAATAACCTGTTAGGACAGATACCTAAGGACCTTTTTGCTCTCTCTTCCTTAGTTGCTGTAGACATTTCTGAGAACCATTTAGATGGTTTCATTCCTCTTGAAGTTGGAAATATGATAAATCTTGAATATCTTAATGTTTCCGTAAATAACTTGACTGGTAAAATCCCAAGTACTATTGGTAGCTGTGTGACACTAGAAGCCTTAGACATGAAAGGGAACTTCTTTCAAGGGATTATTCTTCCTTCTTTCAGCTCTTTACGAGGTCTCCATGTTTTAGACCTTTCTAGAAATAATTTGTCTGGCCAAGTACCAAAATACTTGGAAGATTTCAAGTTTCAACTCTTGAATTTATCATTCAATGATTTCGAAGGAGTGTTACCAAATGAAGGCATCTTTAAGAATGCAACTGCAATATCAGTAATTGGGAATCCAAAACTTTGTGGGGGTGTGCCTGACATACATCTTCCGGAATGTGACATCAAAAGATCAAAAAAAATCGGTTCGAGGTTTATCCTCAAGATTGTCATCTCTGTTGTCTTTGGTATACTAGGACTTGGTATGCTTGTCACTTTACTATTTTGCTTCTTGTTAAAGAAACCGAAAAGGGTGCCTGTTTCAAGTTCATTGGGTGAGTCTCTCATAAATGTGTCTTACAGAAGTTTGCTTCAAGCTACTAATGGATTCTCTGAAGACAACTTGATTGGTGCTGGGAGCTATGGATCTGTTTATAAAGGAACTCTCGATGGAGGAATGGTTGTCGCAGTTAAAGTGCTAAACCTCTCGCGACATGGAGCTTCCAAAAGCTTTATGGCTGAGTGTGAAGTCTTGAGAAACATTAGACATCGGAATTTGGTTAAGGTTCTCACAGCATGTTCAGGAGTTGACTATCGAGGGAACGATTTCAAGGCTTTGGTTTACGAGTTTATGGTTAATGGATGCCTCGAAGACTGGTTGCATCCTAGTCCAAGTGAAGATACAAGTCAGGCAGCTGAAACAAAAAAGTTGAATATTCTTCAAAGGCTCAACATTGCTATAGATGTTGCTTCTGCAATCGATTATCTTCATCTCCACTGCGAGACTCCAATAGTTCACTGTGATCTCAAGCCAAGCAACATTCTTCTAGACAACCAATTGGTCGGGCACATTGGTGATTTTGGTTTGGCAAAGTTCCTTCAACCAACTGCACAAAATTCTTCTATTTCGGAAGGAAGCTCTGGTCTTGTTAGAGGAACAATTGGTTACACTGCTCCAGGTAACAATTAATACATAAACAAACACTCGAACGCCCTTTTTTTCTCTCATTTCTTCTATTTTTTCTTGAAAATGATAAATTCATAGCAAAACCACACTGCTTAACCATAACTTTCTTCGACAGAGTTACTTTATCAATATCATAAACCATCTCTTAATTGTTACACACATACTGCCATTACTTTTATAAAATCAAGTCATACTAAGTTATGTCCCTATTAGGAAAGTTATTGTTCCTTGTCTTTTTTTCTTTTGTGAATTTTAGAATATGGGATGGGAAGCGAGCTATCGACTTGTGGTGATGTGTACAGCTTCGGGATCCTTTTACTAGAAATGTTCACCGGAAAAAGGCCTACTGATGGAATGTTTAGGGATGGTTTAGACCTTCCAAGCTTCGCTAAACATGCATTGCTTAATGGAGCTATGGAAGTCATAGATCCATCCCTTATTTACGGAAGTGAAGAAGACGAGAAAGGTAAAAGCACAAATATCTACCAGAATAAGGTGTATCTGGTTTCTGTTCTTCGAGTCGGGGTTGCTTGTTCTGCATATTCTGGAGCTGAAAGAATGAACATCACTGAAACTGTTTCCCAATTGTACTCTATCAAGGAAGCTCTTCTGCAATCAGAAAAAAATTCAGGAGCACGTTGAAAATATCGTTTCTTTTCTAGTTATATAATTAACCATGTCTTTGTCATAGTTACCTATGAGTATAATAATCTTTTTCTTCAGTACTTAGTCCCTATGTTACTCAGACCCTCCAAAAATGTTGTTGCTCGTGTGTCAGATCCTTCAAACATACATAACTTTTGGAGGATCCGACACACACCTTGCATGTTTTTGAAGAGTTCGAGCAACCTATCACCTATTACATGATGTTGAACTACAGAATATCTTGTACTCCCTCCGTTTCAATTTGTTTGTCTTACTTTCTTCTTTTTAGTCTGTTTCAGCAAAAAAAAAGTCTCTTTCTTGTTTTGACAACTCTCTAATTTCGACTTTCCACATGACATGTTTAAGATCACAAGATTAAAGAACATTTTGGTTCATTCTACATATCTTTAGTTTAAAACCACAACATTCAAAAGTTTTCTTTACTTTCTTAGACTCCGTCCAAGTCAAAACCAGGCAAATAAATTGAAATGGAGGGAGTAATAAGTCTTCAAAGAGCTCATTTGCAACAGATACAGAAGCAGACTGAATAAAGACAAGAAATGGAATTTTTATTGAATTGAGATTTCACAAGGTGGAAAATTGTTATAGTTCTCATTACAATTTTCAAAAAGGAATAAGAATCTACAAACAAGATTAAAAATATATAAATTAAGCCACTATTTAGTAGTACTGCTTTATTTTATTTTCATGTTTCATTTCCACTGGTTTGCAACAATGTCAGCAAGATCAACAACCCTCTGTGAGTAACCCCATTCATTGTCATACCAAGCAATAACCTTAACCATGTCATCTCCCATGACCATGGTGAGTGAAGAATCAATGGTTGATGACACATCACTGCACCGGAAGTCAACTGACACAAGTGGTTCATCGCAGACAGCTAGAATGCCATTGAGTTCCTTATCAGCAGCTTCTCTGAATGCAGCATTCACTTCCTCAGCAAATGTCTTCTTGGTGACTTGAACGACAAGGTCCACAACTGAGACGTTAGGGGTGGGAACACGGAGGGCAATCCCGTTGAGTTTCCCCTTGAGGCTTGGGAGGACAAGAGCCACAGCCTTAGCAGCACCAGTTGAGGTTGGAACTATGTTCAGTGCTGCAGCTCGCGCACGTCTAAGATCCCTGTGGCTTGCATCAAGAAGCCTTTGGTCACCGGTGTAAGAGTGAGTAGTTGTCATTGTTCCCTTGATAATTCCTATGATAAGGAAAGATAATGTATTGATGAGTTTAAGTTATATACACTGACAGTATACGCTCGTGTATTACTAGATCAAGATGTATTACCAAATTTCTGGTCAAGAACCTTGACGAAAGGAGCAAGGCAGTTGGTGGTGCAAGAGGCATTGCTGATGATAGGTTCATCATGGTTGTAAAGTTCAGCATTGACACCAACAACATAAGTAGGGATATCACCTTTTCCAGGGGCGGTGATGAGCACCTTCTTGGCTCCGGCCTGGATGTGTTTACCGGCACCTTCTCTGTCTACAAACACTCCGGTACCTTCTATGACCAAATCAATTCCAAGTTCTCTGAACAAATTACAGAAAACATTTTGAACAATAGTTTAGATGCTTACCAGGTATCTCATGCTAGTAGTATATGTTAGACACCACATGAGCTAAATTAATCATGTTTCAATTCAGAGTAAATGATAAAAAAACACTTAAACTATCACTTCTTCGCGAGTGTCATACCTCAACTATCCATTGTTCTCTTTTTGTACCTAAAATATCACTCAAGCTGGCCAAATATTTGTTCTCAATCAACAACAGGCATGTAGGACAATTCAACATCGAGGTGTGTTTAATACAAAGGGAGTGATAGTTGAGGTATGAAACTCGCAAAAAGGTGACAGTTTAGGTATGTAAGTGCTAAGTAGAACAATGGATAGCTGACGTATGAAACTCACGAAAATGTGATAGCTTAGGTTTGTTTGTTACCATTAAGTCTATAATTCATGACTATTAAAACTTAGAACTACTGTTTCTGTTTAGACAACTGATAATATGAGTTCCCTGTATCATAATACAGAGTTTTAATTAGTCTTTTCTACAAATGTATAATGTAAATTTTGTTACACTATATTTGAACATATACAACTTAAATCCGTTTTGTTACATTTCAGTATGATAGAACTTACCCCCATGGGAGGTTCACAGGGTCACGGTTGGAGACGACTTGGATGATTTTTCCATCGACAGAGATTCCATCAGTGCCAACCGGCTTGACGTCAGCATCAAAGATGCCAAGGGTGGAGTCATATTTGAGAAGGTGAGAAGCTTGCTTGACACCACCAGTGTCATTGATGGCAATGACATCAAGAGGTGAGTCTTTTCTACCATGCCAACACCTCAAGAAGTTCCTTCCAATTCTTCCAAATCCATTGATAGCCACTTTCAACTTTGCCTCAGTTACTATCCTCTTGTTCTTCCTTCCTCCAATCTACATTTCATTAAATCCAATTACCAAAAGAAACATTTTTGGAAGCTATGTTACTCGGACTCGTCAAAAATGCTGACAGGTGCATGTCGGATTCTCCAAAAGTAGTATATTTTGGGAGAATCCGACATGGATGCAGCAACAATTTTAGAGAGTCCGAGCAACATAACATAGGTTAGAAGTACAACTTAGATATTCATACAATGTTATCACTCATTTTTATTTTGTCTAAATTTTCTTTAACAATAGTGTTTGATCTTCCTTCAAACTTGTCAAATTAATGTTTAGCACATACAAGAAAAAAAGAACATAGAGCACATCTTGATCACAACCAGACATGAAGGATACACATTCTCTCTTCTTTTCCTTAACTTTTTAAGGATTTAAGTTACATACATCGACAATGTTAGATTTTTTACACTATCAATACTAATTAAAGGTTTATGACCTGATTGATCTTATAATGCAATAATAGTAGTAGTTGTATAATAATACTCACAGCAGAGGTCTGTAAGCCAGCTACAGAGAACAAATCATCATTAGTTTTCCTTCCAAATGGAACAGCTGATGAGGTTCTCAGACCAGAGAATTCAGAGAATCCTTTGTTGCTGACCTGTCCATCAATTTTAAAAAAACAACAAATCAACAAACATATTCATAACTATGTACGTCTCAGTCCCGAACAAGTCAGGATCAATTAATAATAGATAGATTGCAGGGCGAGTGAATGAGGAACCTTAAGAGAAGTGTTGGCTACTGAGAGAGCAGCCATTGTTCTTTTAGAGAATTACAGCAACAGCAGTACAGTAATGTGTTGATGAAGAAAAATATGGAAGTTTATGAATGAATGAATGGAGGGAAGAAAATGGATGAGATTATGGATGATAGATAGATAGATAGCCTCTCACTCATTGTATGGTTGAGATTTGTCTACTTGTATGTTCCATTTTAAATTTTTTTTACTTATGTGCTAGATTTTTAAAATTTACTTATGTGCTAGATTTTTTGTTTTTTTTGCATCATATGTTCCTGTTTTCTTTAGGCATAATACATAAATAGACGCTCACTCAATTTGGCCTTAATTGCTAAGTACACATTTTAACTCTGAATATACATATTTAGACACCTTAACTCGTTTTCATTGTGTCAATGAACACTTCCAACTTACAAAATGATCATCTAAATACTTCAAATGTTTATGTAATACATTAGCATCGGGTGTCCAAGAGACATAGTAAAAACGAATAATAATTACTTGTAAAGTTAATAATATGAAAAATAAGGCAAACAACTAGCGTGAACATATCAAGTACGTCTTAATGGAGGTAGAAAAAACAAGTTTCATAATAAATTTATTTTTATGTTTGTTGCTTTCCCCCATCCTACCCTTGTACCCCACCCCTCCACCCTACTTTTATCCTCATAGTATTTACTTAATGAATATAATATATATATATATATATATAAATGTGGAAGTTTATGAATGAATGGAGGGAAGAAAATGGATGAGATTATGGATGATAGATAGATGTAGATAGCCTCCCACTCATTGTATGGTTGAGATTTGTCTACTTGTATGTTCCATTTTAATTTTTTTACTTATATCCTAGATTTTTTTTTTTTTTTTTGCATCATATGTTCCTGTTTTCTTTAGGCATAATACATAAACCAACGCTCAACTTGGCCTTAATTGCTAAGTACACAATTTAACTCTGAATATACATATTTAGACACCTCAACTCGTTTTTATTGTGTCAGTGAACACTTTCAACTTACAAAATGATCATCTAAATGCTTCAAATGTTTATGTAATACATCAACATCGGGTGTCCATGAGACATAGTAAGAATGAGTATTAATTTTACTAGTAAAGTTAATAATATGAAAAACAAGGCAAACAACTAGCGAGAACATATTAAGTACATCTTAATGGAGGTAGAAAAAACAAGTTTCATAATAAATTTTTATGTTTGTTGTCTTCCCCATCCTACCCCTCCGTCCCCACCCCTCTACCCCTACCTTTATCTTCATAGCATTTACTTAATATATAAATTATATTTAAAATAATATTTTTTGTTTACTTAGCAAACACAAAAAAAGCATTCTAATTATTAAAAGGTAAATTACAGTTTTAATGATCAAGAAAGCAAAATTCTAATTAAATTTTTTCAAAGAGTTTTATTCTTATGTGCAATTTGATTATTCTTTTCTTCTATTAAATATTATGTATAAATTAATGACATGGCAGTTATTTGCTATCCATAAGAAAATTGCCACCTTGTCACTAAGACTCCCTGCCGCCATTGGACAGCCAATAACTAGAAATCCTTTGTCCATATCCATCTTTTTTATATATACCTCACTAGTAAAATTACCCGCGCTTCGCGCGGAAATTTAATATCACGAAATATATAAAATAATACTTAAAGTTTATCAATCACTAAAAGTAAAACACTATATTATCTTACATAAAAGATTAATAATGCAAAGAAAAATGAAAATTATCACATCTTATCATTTATTTTTAATAACATAAGCTTAACTTAATGACTGTAAAAATACATACCAGGATCTGTAATATAAGCAGTGGTGTCACTGAGTCACTCAACATGAGTAAAGTACACAAATATTTAATTGTGAAGAAGAAGAAGAGGTTCAAAATTTTCGTTGTTTTAAAATGAGAGGAAATCCCTCTATTTATAGACAACAAATGGTAGTGTGAACAAATGTTATTGTGACTTATCGGAAAGGTTACAACTATTTGGAAAAGTTGCAATCCTTCATAAAGGTCACAGCCTTTAATAAAAGTCATAATTTTTCATAAAAGTCGCAACTCTTCATTAAAGTCGCAACTTTCATAAAAGTCATAATTTTTCATAAAAGTCGCAATTCTTCATTAAAGTCACAACTTTTCATGAAAAGGGAAGACTAATTTTGTAAATAAATAAATTAAAAGTGAATTCTGGTTTGTGTTGGTGGCGCCACGTAGGCGGGCCTAAGGTCCTCTTTTATATATATTATAAAAATGTATTTTTTTTTATTTGGTCCAAATTATCTTTATAAGGATTTCAAATTACATTGAAAGAAACATCAACACCTTTGTAAATTTGTGGCTTCAAAAAAAATTCTTCCTTTATATGATATCTACCCTTATCCTTTAGATTTGAAATAGTGGTATATTTGGTAGGAAGAAAAATGTTTTTTTCTATAAAAAATTAAGTATTATATCTTATTTGCTTGATCACATTAAGGGTGTGTTTGGCAGGAAGGAAAAAATCAATTTTCTCATGTTTGGTTGGGTTAAATGTTTTCCAAATCAACTTATTTTTCTCAAATTTAAGAAAAATGACTTCCCTTCAAAAATTAAGGAAAATATTTTCCAAAACTCTCTTCCAACTTCAAATTACAATTTATTTGTTGAAAAAAATCAATTTATTTTGTCTCTACCCTCAAACCAGCCC
>NW_006239217.1:87167-120235 GCF_000226075.1 Solanum tuberosum | reverse complement strand
CCACCCCCAAAAAAATTTAAGTTTGTTTTTAAAAAATATTTTCAACTTCAAAATTTTATTTTTTCACCCCTACCCTCGACCTCCCCCAAATTTTTATTTTTTCACTCCTATCCTCGACCCCCCCCCCCCAAAAAAAAGTCTTTTCAATTTTCAAAAATTAGTTTCTACTCTCTAGTAAAAATAAAATATATTTTTCAAAAACATTTTTCATTCATAAATCAAACACTAAAACTTCTTTTTCGGAAAATATTTTCTACTCATAAACCAAACAGGAGAAAATAAGTCAAAAATATACTTGTTTTCCAGGAAAACATTTTCCTTCATACCAAATACACCCTAAATTGTTATTATTTGATTAAGTGTAAATATTATACCTTTTTCTTTGTACTATCATCTTCCTAAGCTGACTTAGAATCTAGAAATATTGCAAGGTTCCATTGTTGTTATGATTAACATGAAGTTTGATTAACTCAATTTTATTTATCAACTAATTTCTTTATAAGGAGATCGAATTCATGTCACTGTTGGACGATCTTTTATGAATAACTTTGTTGTTGGACCAAATAAATATAAAGTTTGAGCTTAATGAGCATAAATTGAAGCTGACATTTATTTGTAGGACAAATGTGGTGGTGACAAATGATCCACATTTCTCCTTATGATGGCATTAAATAGAATGTTCCTTTTCCTCCATTTGTTGGAGAATATATCATATTGTGGTTGGTGATTGGTTCACACGACTTTACCACAATTTTAGATAAAATAATTGCGCCTCAATTCCAAACTAATTGATATCGACTATACATAAATACTCGATCGATTACTCGATAATTAGGTTTAAGCGATTAGCTTTTTCATGAAATGTCTTATATAAGTTGTCAAAGAAAGATATTATACAATGCTACTCATAATATGTGTAGATGTGTATTTCTAGGTAATTTGATTTCACAATCAAATTTATACAATTCTTCTCAATATTCCTAACTAATTTACAAAATGTGGTCCAAGACTTATTCATTTGACAATACTAATGAATGTTGCAATTCCCACTAAAGAACAATTACACTTCATAAAATCACTGGAGCCGAGTCAGAAACAGTCTCTCTACCTTCACATGTGAAGGTAAAGGTAAGGCTGCATACACATCACCCTACGGCCTTCCCAGACCCCACTAGTGAGGTTACACTGAGTATGTCGTTGTTGTTGTAAAATCAAAGTGTTGTTGATGTTCTACTAGTTTTTGTCGCTGGTCGCCACACCCCATTAGTGGTTCTGGCAATTTTCGGAGGGTCCTTCAGAGATGCTGTAAGCTGAACTTCCAGTTTTGAAGGGTCCAAAGACAGCATTACACGGATAAAACCATCTAAATCAAAGCCGCTTCCTGTATCTATGTTATTGTCATTGACGTTAGCCGAGGAGGGGGAAGCTGATTCTTCTGTGCTCCCCTCAACGTCGTCTCCAGCAGTAGTATTAGAAGTAGACTCTTTTACCTTGTAATAAGAGTTTTGATCTAAATTCAAGAGCCTCTTTATGCTATCAATCGCTGGATCAATGACGTCTAAGAAGCCCATAATCCACGACTCATCATCAACAACTTCAGTACGCTGTGTATAGAAAAAGGTCTAACAATGTAAGGGGGAAGTGCAGCTATATGGAACACTGATTTAGTTAAAGAGTAACAGTAAATATCGAAAATGATGCTTGAAATGTGGTCATAGAAGGAAATGACTTATATACCTGTTGAAAGTAGAGGTTACGAATTTCCTCTGCACGGATAGAGTTACCTTGATCTTCCTCCAAATTTGCCCATGTCATCCATGTTATATAGCTCTGAGAGTTTATATTCAGAGACGATCTAAATAATCTTCGAGCAGCTGATAAATTTCCAGCTCTTTGCTCCAAAACACCCCAAGCCTATAAAACAAATTTAAAGAGTAGTAAACAACTCTTTTAGTACATTTCCTATGTGGAAAAGATTACATGTAACCAGAACTCACTACTTGTTGGAACAAAGGACAGATTAAGCTGCACGCCAGAATTACGAGTTTGGACTGATGATTTATTAGTGTTCATCAATTATAACCTCCACAATTTGCATCAAAATGTTTTACGAAAACCAAATTAGAAACTTTATCTAATAGAAATCAACATTACCTGAAGACAGCGTGCTGCACTTTCAGTTGTTGAGTTGATCGATAGAGCTTTCTGGTATAGTTCCCGAGCTGTGGAAATGTTTCCTTCTTTCCACTCCATCCAACCCCAAGCCTAAATCAGTACCAAGTTAGGTATTCGGTTGTTAAAGTTACAAGTTTTTATTATCTTCAGACTGTTGAGAACAAATGGAAAAAATAGTCATGAGTTCATCAAATGTATTCAGTTCTTTTAGTCTTTCATCTTCTATTAACCATGTCAAGAGCTTGATCTATTCGAGTGAGTCTTTCATTTGCCAGAGATGGTAAATGAGTCCACTCGATTATTCTATTGGAAATTAAGAACTTAGCATTGCGGAAAAGAAAAAAGTGTAAGCATTTTTTTTCCAAATTCTGTAGAGATTTTTACTATTAGAAAGAAAAAGATCTTACAATCCAAACTGGTTGATGCCTTGGATCCAGTTGAGATGCCCTTCGGAATAGAACTCGTGCAAGGTTTGCACTGGAGTTCTTGTATTCTATCAAACCAAGTGACTGGAGAAGAACAGGATCTCTAGGATTCACCATGTGCCCTATTGTTAGAAGTTTCCTTCCTTGGTCAATATTTCCTAGATTAGCTTCAAAAACTCCCCATACATGCCACGCGAACCTATTTTTCGGACTGGCTTGAACTGCTTTCTGCTTTGTCAGGAGTATCAAGTACAAGAATTATAAATAAAATTGAAAATAAAGTGACAAAGGCATCAAATTAAAAGGAAAGTCATAATACATAAACAAGCATTCAAACTTGGCCTCAGCCAGCAAGTAAGCACTCAAACTTTGAGAGTGCACATCCAGACACCTCAACTCATCTCTACTATGTCAGTTGAACAGTCTAACTTAAAGATTGATCATCTAGACACCTCCAAATTTATGTGACTTAGTGTGGGGTGACCACGAGACACAGTGAGAACGAGTTGGAGTGTTTAGTTGCCAATTGAGACCAAGTTGAGGTGTTTGGATGTGCAATCTCAAAGTTGGAGTACTTACTTGCCAACTGAGGCCAAATTTCAGTGTTTGTTTATGTAGTATGCCAAAAAGGAATGTTCAATGATGATGGCAAAGGATCAACTTCAGAAAATACAAACCTCAAACAGCTGCCTAGCGGTACGGTTATTCTCTAACTGAGCCTCTAGTTGAGCCCATGCCTACAAAAGATAATACAGAACCACTATAAGGAATCCAGAAATGACATGCGCATACACCACTCGAAAAGAGCCGAGACAGATTAAAGTTTCTGGATAACTCTTACCAGCCAACTAGCACAACTTTTTCGGTTACACCTTGTTGCCTGCTTGAACAAATATCGTGCTCTTTCATATCGTTTTGCTTTAGCTTCGAGGAGTGCAAGAGTTTGATATACGTACTCATTACCTCCACAAAACTTTAGGCCTTTGCCAAGAAGATTTCTTGCCTTCTTTATATTCCCCTGCTTCAGCTCTAAAACTGCCCATCCATGCCAAGCTGCAATATGCTTCTTGTCAGCAACTGTCGCGGCATCAAATAGTTCTCTAGCTCTTCGTAAATTACCCATCCTATTTTCCAGAATAGCCCAACACTAGTCCAAAGGAGTAAGTTTGGTGAACTTTCTGATACACAAAAGATAAATTGCAAGAAGACATGTAGTATGTCATATTGTTTTCAACAAAGGCACATCTATCTGCAAATGGATGTTCTGACCTCGAACCCGATATCTTTATAGTTAGTTCTTTCTTTCCACTTAATACATCTAACAGACTCGAGGACCAATCCACTGATACATGTTAAGACACAATCAATGATTACTGATCAAATTCCGATATCTGAAAATTTGAACTTCATTCAGAGAAGTATTACACATGACCTTAGACAAGATTATTGCCTGTAGGGCGTAGGCTGTAGCAAGGTGAATAATAGCAAAAGATCTGTACGCTTAGTATATCAATCAATTGTTCCACATACCCCCAAAAAAATTATTATACAGAGTTAAAGATCATTAGGAAACTACACATAATGTACTACTCATAATGATTGTTACTTCATTTGGGAATATGACATCTATTTAGGTTGCCAAATCCTTAGAACTAAATACTATGTGCTTAAACAACAGATTCGATAAACTTGAAAATCAACTTATGCATCATACTATGCTAGTATAGACACTTTTAACTTACAACAGATTCATATTCAAGCTCGAGGTAATGTATAGTTCGGAAGCACAGGAGAAGACTAAATACATTCATAGACAATGTAACAACACTAACCTGCCAAATGTAAGGATTTTCTCCTTGTGTTGCCTGGCAGCCTTTTTCGTAAACAGTTCTGGCTTCATTTAGTTTTGATTGCTTACTCAAAATCTTTCCCAAAGCAACATATGATCTCCCATCTTCTGGCCAGACATCAATACACTTCATGTGTAAAAGATCCAGAAATCAGTAACATTATTAAGCGAATAACGAAATCCTCTGAATATCAAGAGAAAAGAACAAGGGAGTTATATTTGTTGGATCAACGAATGACTACCTGTTGCAAAATTTTCTCTGCATCTGCATACTGAAACTTTCGAGCCAAAATCTTTGCCTTATACAGAGCTAAATCTAAATTGACTTTAAGTGGCTTCTCTCCGGAGTCAGATTCCAGCCTGCTTGGCTCAAAAATTGGCACTTTTTTTGCAAATTTCTTAAGGCCGGCATCAAGTGGAAATGATGAGGAAGATGGTTGTTCTTCCAGAAGATCATTTCTCTCTTGAGAATCCTCAAAGTTACTCACCGCTTCCCCTTTTTCATCATCATTTTCCACGTAAGGATCCTTCACCGGCCTACGAACAACAAGTAACTCTTCCAAGGACTTCTTCGTAGTGCTGATCTCATCAGCAACTTCATCATTGTAACTTAGTCTATCTTGAGGATCAAACTTAGAAGAAGATTGTGATGTTTCTGGCTTTTCTTCAAGAAGTGGTGATGAGGAAGACGGCTCACGGGAACATAAGGGAGGTAAAATAGGATGTGAAGGCGATGGCTGGGATGTTCTAAAGGGGGAGGAAACATGAAACTTTGAAGGATTATGATTCTGAGAATGATAGAAGAGAGTGAAATTAGAGCTCGAAGAAGAAGTAAACGAAAACTGACTCATTTGCTTTTCTTGTATCTACACTTGCTTTGGCAAAACTGTTATATACTATATGAAAGACAATGGTGATTGAATATTGGTTTCTATCTTCACAGGAGATGAAAGAATAAGACAATAAACTTCAAAGATTAAGAGAAAGTTGGTGTCGAATAGCTCAAACTTTTCGATAGTTCAACGGATTCCGAGAAGCAAGGCTTATTTCGAGAAAAGATTATCCCCTCAGGCATGTATTTATCTGTTTCCTGTTACTCTGAAACAGAAACAAGACAAAATGAGATCTGAAGAAAGTAATTTTCCTCACTCTAACGGCTTAAACTTTTACTTTTAGATGAAATGATCACTCACTTCAACATGGTTTTAGGGCAGACGGAGGTCCTAGATTCGAGTCTCACTATCACCCATTATCAAAAAGAATTTCTACGAGCTTGGCCCATAGCAAAAAAACTAGGCCACATATTAGGGGCATATTGAAAGACAATCCAATAAAATATAAATAGAACTGTATTCACCTCTAACAACTTAGCTTTTGGATGAGATAGTCGACCTTCAACAACACAGAGTACATATTGCCTTCTCAAACTAAAAAAAATAATGCAAAAGGGCTTAAAAAAGAAATATGATCCACCACTTAAACTTTTGAATGAAATGATCAGCCTTCAAAAGCCTAATTTCCAAGAACATATCATTAAATATCTCATACCAGTTAAACTAACTTACTTGGATAACCTTCAAAATGTTGTAATTCAACTACTAGAATACAACTGAACTTCAAATATAAAACAAAAATTATGTTATTGCAATTTACTTCCAATTTACCTTTTAAAAAATTGTACCAACAAGTACAGAGACAGAGCTAGAATTTCAACTTTATCCGTTCTGAATTATAGAATAATGACTTTTAGCATAATAACAAGATTCTAAATTTGATACTTTTTACATATTTAATAAATCTCGTAAACAAAAATACATAATTTGAACAAAAACTAAAGTATCCGACCTTCTAGCTCCGCCCTATGACTATCAAGTATCAATATTTGGAAAAAGAAAATGCAAGTAAAATGTAAGACTTACTATTGAAGGTAAAAAAACAACATTCAGAGATCCACTGGTTCCTGGGGTTGGTGAATATGGAGAGACCAAAAAAGAAATGAAAGAAGAAGAAGTTATTTTTAGTGTTTTTTTTGCAGCTAAAGAGCAGAAATGGATGAGATTGTTGATGACTTGGAGATTACATTTGGCTCACTCTTTTAACTGAATGGCTGTGGTCGTTTCTGCCTACGTGTATGTACCTTCTCATTTCTTTTTTCTTTTCATTTTCTATTTTATTTATTTTAAAATGATTATTTTAACAATGTTATTTTCAAATTTAAGTTATATCAACGGATAATGCAAAATAAAAAATGGCTTAATACATAAATATGTTCTTTAATTTGGTTTTAGATTACATTTCTCCAAGTTTGGGTGTGCACAAGTAGGCAGCTCAAACTGGGACAAAATTAAACAAGTAGACACCTGCATCATATGTGGCAATTCACATCATCCTACGTGTAATATGACACATAGGACATGTGTGTCTACTTGTTCAATTTTATACAATTTTGAGAGCATACTTTTGTACACTCAAAGTTGGAGGACATAAATGTCATCTGAAATCAAATTAAAAAACGTATTTATGTATTATGCCTAAGAAAAACTATTATATTGCTCGTATGATTCAAAAATATCATCCGGTGTATCGGATCTTCCATAAATCATGCACTTTTGGAAGATGTATACTGCTATGGCTTCATTTCTCAAAGATCTGATCAGCATAAATTATAGATTTGTTATTATTTTAATTAAGTTATTGGTTAATATATAATTAATTATATTATATATTATATAATAAGTGTTTTAGTTGTATAAATATTTTTTTTATTAAGTAAATTATTGATGCATAAAATTATGTTGTAAGCAAAGAGTGGAGTTAGAATTTGAGGCTTGCGGGTTCAGAATTTTAATTATTTTAAGCTATTGAGTTCTTTATTAATAATTTATACACTTTCAATGAATTTCTTACTGTAAATTTAGAGTTTGAACTAAAATTACTGAATTCGGTTGAACTCGTAATCAACATACCAGTTATAAAAATTATCTAAATGATTCGTCAGTGCATCAATGACACAAACAACAAACAGTATAATCCCACAAGCGAGGTACGAAGAATAGACCAAAGAGTTGTTTCTGACAGATGAATGGCACACTACACCAAGAATCCAAGTGTTGCATACACAAGTAATTTTTGTGGATACTGAGAAATTTAAGAGACTAGCAAGTAATGATGCATTAATTTTTCTTAAGCTAAAAAAAAAATTAGTCTCATGCTGTTTAACTTACCACAAATTTAAAAAATGCTTTCGAAATTTGTGGCTAAAATAAATTATAGATAATTGTGTGGATAAATATATTCAGAATAAAATGAGCATTTTAAAATTAAATTGTTATTTAATAAAAATATATGTCATTGTTTTTGTGATGAACTAAAAAGAAAAACGTGTCACATAAATTGGGACACCCCCCCGGTTGAAAAACAGTACACATATAAATATTTAAAATATTTGATCAAACATTAATTGTTGTTTGAAGATGTTTTTTTGTATTTTTTAAAATAAGCTAATTTTAAAAATTTGACTAAACAAATCCGAAGATATTAGTTGTCTGTGGGGGTCTTTTGGACTTTTTAATTTTCGATAAAGATGCATCAATGGTGTATGGTTCATTACAAAAGTTAGGCTCAATACATATGTGAGTATGTGACCCCTAAATTTGTCAAAGAAAATTATTTAGACTCCTCAATTAGAGGTGTAACCTATGGAACATATATCATAGTTTTAAATGTGTCTATTGAACACATATTTGACAAGTCTAAACAAGTTAGGCCTCGTTTGAATATTATTTGAAATTAAAATTTGTTTTAGATATGTAATTTGAATTTCTCTTAAATATGAAA
This sequence comes from Solanum tuberosum, assembly GCF_000226075.1. Classification (NCBI taxonomy): domain Eukaryota; kingdom Viridiplantae; phylum Streptophyta; class Magnoliopsida; order Solanales; family Solanaceae; genus Solanum; species Solanum tuberosum. The sequence goes on along the minus strand of NW_006239217.1, from coordinate 111,949 downwards.
ATCTTACCAGTTATGAAAATTATCAAAATTTATGTAACACTTATATAATTTTACCAAAATGAGCAAATCATAATTTATAAATAATACATCGAAATATTTTAAGGCACCAATCACCGCATTGATAAATCTCATATCTTCTTGTTCCTTTTGTAAATAAATATTTGTGATTACAAACTTTCAAAAACACATAAATTTATAAGGGATAATGAATAAGTACCCCTACACTATGACCGAAATCTCAGAGACACACCTAAACTTAACTAGAGTACTATCACCCCTAAACTAATTTAAAATGGAATAAATACACCACAAACGTTGACATGTCATAGAGAGAGTGCACACTCTCTTGAAGGCAAGTGATGAGTGCACAAATTAGACACATGTCAATTTTTGATTGGTAACTTAATAATTAGTTAGTACACATATTTATTGATAATAAATCTTATATATATTTAATTATTTTCATTTCTTTCTTTGTACAATAATTATTTTAATAAATTATGTGTATTTAAAAAAAACAATTTAAAAGTGTCCTTTAATTTTAATGTTTTAATATTTTTATGTTTTATTTGATTTTCTTCACTTATTTTGATATCCGTTCAAAATTAACTTATTTTAAATACAAGACATTGCAAATAAAATCAAAACGAAAGACAAAGAACATAAACTGAATAGAAAAATAAAACAGAAAAAACAATTAATGTAAGTAAAAAAAAATAGTTTCGATACAAGGTAAAAATAATGTGCATTAACTTTATTTAAATACAATTTTTTTTTTTAAATAATAATTTTTAATTAAGAAAATAATATTTACACACATGGCGGGTGAGTGTGTACAAACACAACCATCTTGGGTGGTTGAAGGTGCCACATCAACACAAAAGGTGCACAAAAATACGAAAAAATGAGTTAAGGGGATAATAGGATCTTAGTTAAGTTTAGGTGTGTCTCTGGGATTTCGATCATAGTCAAGGGGATACTTATGCCTTATCCCAATTTATAAAGATCTACAAGTCAACAATAGTAGTAACTAGTTATTTTTAATATAATCTTTTTACATGGTACGGACAATCTCTAAACGCTGAACATGAGTTCTTTTCTTCGCAATATTTAAAATGATAGTCTTTTTTTAAAATAAAATATAAATTTATGCATCAAATTTTATATTTTTAAAAAAAAATTATGATTTGAAATTCAAAATCATATTTTTGAAGAACTTGGATATCTTAATAATGTCCCTCTTTATCTTGGAGAAAATCACATGCCCTCTTATATAGCTTCACAAGCACAACTCATATGGACTTGTTTGGATGGAACTATCTAACCAATTCAAATTAAAGGCCCGTTTCTAGATACCCGTTTACTTTCCTTCTAGCATCCAAGCACGCACCCTCCTCTCCATTAGCTGAAATCCGATCTCATTCGTTGATTTGCAGAGTTGTTATCTCTCCCTCAATCTCCAGTTTTTTTTTCATCATCATCCGTATCCGGAGTAGAGTCCTCAACAACCTTCTCAACCTTAGTCACGATGTCTCATCAACTCCTGGAATTGAAGGAGGCTCAGAAGCCTGAACTTCGGGAAGCGGTACCTTGCCCCAAAAGCATAATAATATATGTGGACTTGAGCTCGTTTACATCCTTCCTCAACACCAACACATCATCCCTTCAAGGTTGTCAAAACAATCGACTTACCCATAACTTTTTCCTATTGGTCCAATTCATTAACCATGATGTATCGAATGTCAATAGTTGAACGGAGAACTCTCGAGTCTTTCTTAGTTTTGTGAAAATATAATTGTTTTTCATATGATATTAATATTTACTTTGTAAAATTCTGATTTCCTATAATTATTATTTTTACGAGTTAATTGCAAACTTATTTGCTTTCATATGTGATAATGATTCTAAAGTTCTGATCTTTACGAATATGAAAAGTAAATCAAATTTCTAAAAATATTTTCTCAAAAAGAAAGATTAAACATTTTTAGTTTTTGGTTATTCAACTTTTAGCTAGACAGACAAAAAAAATAAAAAATCATTGTGACTTTTGTTCACATTGATACTGTTTTCGACTCAATAGATTGAGTGGTCTAAAACCAAAATTTAAAAAAGAGATTTAAGTTTATTTATTTTTTTAATATATTTTATTTTTATAAATTCTAAATTTTTTATTGTAACTGATTATAATTTAATAATTAATTTTTCTTTTTCATTTGATAGTATAACATTTCTTGTAATATTTGTAAGACAAAAATAAATATATATAAATTATTGTACGTTGCATAACAACACAAATGTTTAAATCTTGCTTATTGACTATAGTTTTAAAACTTTTTTCAATATAATCAATTGTTACATAAGCTATCAAAATTATTTAAAGGTGTTTTAAAATAAAACTGACTTCACTTTATTGAATATGCCAATTAGAGTATCATTTTTTTACTTATATATATTTCGTAATACTTTTAATTACAAAATCAATAATATAGTGATTGTTATTTTAGAAGACAATATTTTTTAAAATTCAATTATTTGATAATCTAATTGGTTTAAGCTTAAGACAATCTTACAAAGCCAATTTAAATTATGGAAAATTACGCGTATAAGCAAACATATATGAGTTAATTAGTTAATATAGCTATAGTTTGCCTTAATTACAATTCGCGATCTACTTTTAGCTATAATTACGCGGCTCAACTTTTTAGTTTTGTATAATTCACACGTTTGTATAATTTGAAATTTGTATAACTTTTGTATAATTCGAAATTTGTATAACTGTTTACATTTTTTATGTTTGTAATTGTATAAATTCGTTATTTCGAGTTTATACGAAAATAAGTGAATTATAAAAATGTATCCACAAATTATACAAACCTGCGAATTATACAAATCCGCAAATTATACAAACAAGACGACTTAAACTGTAGCTACAGCCTGCAAATATGCAAACTATAGCAATGTAACATAATTAAGTTTATTATAGTGGCTATATGTGAAAGTTCCCCTTTAATTATCTACAATTTTTAATTATAATTACATCAATAGTAAAATTTTAAAAATATGTGCATAATACTCCCTCGGTCCTTATTTACTTGTCAAATTTTGATTTGCATTTATTAAGAAAATAATGATTGATGTAACAAGTTTAGCATTTTACCCTATTAATTGATAGATTTTCAAATATATTTACTCGTTATATTTTTGAGAAAATGGCTAAATGACCCCCAACCTATTACTGGATTTCCAACTACACATCTGTTCTTCGCGGGAGTCCTATTATCCCCCCCTGAAATACTTTAAAATGGAATAAATAACCCCTTAAGTGTTGAGTTGGCATAGAGTCTTTGAGAGAGTGAGTTGCCTATATTTTATTTTTTTTAATTTTCGTTTTTTTTCTACTAGATTTTTTTTCTTTCTCTTTCTTTCTTCTTATTTATCTATACAACTATACCTTTTTCACCATTATCACTATTGAAGCTTTTTCAATGTATGTTTGGTATAAAAATTATCAACAACTAATGCATTTTATGAATAAATAATTTTTCAATAGACTTATTTAGAACATATCTAACAAATTAAATTTATTTTTTAAATAAACATACCCATTAATTGTTATTTTTTTTAAAGTCATGGACACAAGAGTAACAAAATCAATTGTATATTTAAAAAGTATTTTCAAACTTATTAAAAGGATTTCTTCTACATTTTTTAAGAAGGATCCAACATGTTCTCCTAAAACCCATGAAGAATCAAAATCAAAACTCAAATTATAAATTAATCATGAAAATTTTAGAGGGAGAAAGAATAAAGAATGGGGAAGAGAGAGGTTTCTCAAAATGGTATTACAAATTGGTCTCAAATTGGTCTTCTCATCCGCGATGATTTTGAGTTGTCGACGAAATCTTTAGGGGATGAATCTGATCTCAAATGTTCATGGCCCATTTAATGTGTATCTGTAATTGTCAAAGGAAGAAAATTGAACGAAATGTAAAAAAATCTGGAAAAATTGTTGAATTGGTTGGATGAAAGATTTGATTAGGACCGCTGGGCTCTAGAGATTTGGAGTAGATGAAACGGTGACTTGAATTTTTGTTTTTATAAATTGTTAGAGATATATAAATTTATTGAGGTAAAAAATGGTATTTATTATAGTTAGGGTTGAAGAAATGATTGAGGAAGAAAGGAAGAGGAAGGAGGAGAACTTTTTTTTAAAATTTTATTTATTAAATGGTGAAATACATGTGCCAAGTACGTGTATTTCACCACAAGACACATGCCTGATAATGACATTTCAGGGAGGAAATAATTCCACTTTAAAATAGCTCAGGGGGTAATAGGACCCAGTGAAGTATATGTGTGTAGTTGGAAATCCGGTAATAGATTGAGGATTATTTGGCCATTTTTCTTATATTTTTCAAAGATATTTACTCAATGTTAATAAATTTAGAGTATATTAAACAAAAGAAATTTAGAGTATAATAAATAAATATTTTAAAAAAATATATTTTATGGATATTTTATTTCTTCCCAAGTGTGCTAATGGTTAATACGGTGCTTCTCATAATTAATAATAATATTTTACCTCGCCTTCATCAGATCTGGTTGTCTCTTTTATGTATGTAAATCTCCTTAATCTGTTCTTCGTTTAATTTTGCCTCTTGGTTGAATTCATTTCTTTTTTGTGCATCTTCGGTATGTTTTCGTATTTGAGTGAACTGAATTTGTTTTTTTTTTAGTTCTGCTTTTGTGGATTTAGGGTTGAGCCGCTCTTGCTTGCGTGCATCTCGATTAATTTATGGGGTAGCTTGTTGTCTAGCTCACAAGTACAGGTTCTGTCTAGTGTTGCAGCTGATATTCGAACTTGGGATTTTTCAGTTTTTTTACTCACTAGGTCATTCCCTTGGGCGGGGGTGGATTTATAGGGAAATTTATGGTGTTCATGAACCTATGGTCTCTCTACCAAATTAGATACTTTATGTACATATTTCTTAGAATTAATCTAATACTCCTAAAAGATTAAATGGTGCACTTGATTGAATGCTTAGTTATTTACCTAAAGGAACAATGATCAATTCTCACGTGATGCTACAAGAAAATCGTTTTTTTAGTGGTGCACCGATGTTATAGAAATTCTATATATCCTTATCTGCCCTTGTGGACTCATGATAGAACTCAATTTTCGAGTCATTTACTAAATAATCTGTGCAGTAGATTTTGATTTCTAGGATAACTTTTTTATCAAGTTGCCTTATCTCAGTTAGTCTCCAATACAGCCCTTTAGTTGATATTAGTTCGTTAGAGTAAGTGGTAGTTAATCTTCTAATAGCTTGTTATTTTTCATGATTATTTAGTAATGGAGTGTTAAATGACAAGTTATCAAGTGTAGTGAAAATGTGCCCGAATCCGACTAGTTTGGAGACGTGTTATGTTGATAGATTTATTGTTACTTTATTAGAGAGACTAATATCTAAAGCTCTGTACTGACCCCAAAACCCCTTGATGATTTTTGAAGAAGACTTGTGAGAGCTAAAAGATCACTATGATATCTAAGCTTACATAGAGTAAGAGATTGTATAAAGTATAAACTGATACTGGAGACAAACTGAGAATGATCTTGTGTATAATGATCTAAGTTCGGTTATGTGATGTCTTTGTTCCTGAATGGTGCTCACATAAATTTGCAGGAAATGTCATTCTTAAAGGATATTTTCATTGATAATGAAGCCCATTTTATGGTGCTAATTGTACAGAGCTCATCAACATTTTCAGGTTTGGAGTTGAAATTTGAAACATAGCGTATCATGATTTCAAGCCTTTGATGACTCAGACTGAGATCTAATTTTAGTAATTTTAACGAGAGGTTTTGTTTGACTTATTCGCGTGAAATGGCAGAGCTTTTTGGATATACAGCATGCAGACAATTATTGCAAATGTTCATTTCAATTATATTCTTCCATGTTTCCGAGTACATTCTGGCACTTGTCTTTCATGGGAAGTCGAATGTATCTTTTAAGTCGCTTTTGATAAGCAAACATTATGCACTAGCAATGATTTGCTCCTTGATAGAGTACCTTATTGAAATCTATTTCTTTCCCGGCTTAAAGGAATATTGGTGGATAAGTAATTTTGGCCTTGCAATGGTTGTTCTCGGAGAAATCATAAGGAAGTTGGCAATTGTGACAGCAGGCCAAGCCTTCACTCATCTAATAAAGGTTTATCATGAGGAAAATCATCAGTTGGTTACTAATGGGATCTATAGATTTGTCCGTCATCCCGGTTATTGTGGTTTCTTCATCTGGTCTGTTGGTACGCAAATAATGCTCTGTAATCCAATATCAACCGCTGCATTTACAGTTGTTGTGTGGAAATTCTTCTCGGGAAGGATACCTTACGAGGAGTTTTTCCTCAAGCAGTTCTTTGGTTCTGACTACGAAGATTATATGAGAAAAGTTCCTTCTGGTATTCCACTTGTGAGGTGATTATTCAACAAATCCTCTTCAGGGCTCTATATACATGCATAACGTCATCTGCTCATCGGTGCTGAGATAACACTGTTTAGGAATTTTATCGTCTTAGACACCCTTACAGTTTTCATAATGTGAAGTTTGCCAGAAAAAAGTTCCTCTTTAGATATAACTTCTGAGGTGATGCTTCTATTAACCCTTGTAGAGCGCGTTTATCTTATTTGTATCATCATGTTTTCGTCGTATCATGTCTTTGTTAAGACTTAGCTAACTAGTCTTATGGGGAGCTGTAAGTTATAACTGTATTTGTAGTTATGGCTGATGGGACAGTGTTTTTATCACACTCTTAAGGAGAAGAAGGCTTTGTAACATTTTCTTTAATTTGTCAATTCACTTCATCTCAATTATGGTTTTTTTTAACAGTATTAGCTTAAGACATGGTGATGAAACAACTTCTAAGCATTCACCACATTTATGTACAGTCATATTTCTATAACGATCATCGTCCTATATAGCAATATTTCATTATAATTGCCAAGTTTTTTTGGCCTGATAAATTGGACAATCTTAGAGTGAGCTTTGGATAATGGTTTACTTAATGTGAACCTAAAAGATTTCCAGAACTATAAGCCAGGCACATTTAATGAGAAAACAGTAACTAAATTAGTAAAATTCTAACCATGATGTCCTAAAAGAGAAGAAAAAAGGAGCCATAGTGTCTTTCCTTCTTTTCTTTTTTTTTTTGGATTTTCAATTTGGTATTTGATATTCGTATCGAAGCTTGATTAACTCGAATTTACTGACTCATTTTGAAAAAACGCTTCCTAACAAGGATTTTTTGTTTGACAGTAATAAAGCCACAATGTCCATTTCATTTTCTATTATGACTTGAAGAAATCATTTGGACCAAGATTTCTGTATGTTTCTACTCGCATTGATTGGACTCATCAAAAATATTGTTGGATTCGTAAAATCATTTTTTTTAATAAACACACTACCTTTGAAAGATCTGATAACACCCTCAGCAACTTTTAAGAATTCAAATCTGATCAATCTATCAACTGAGTTACTAAAATTGAATTTTCAGTCAATTGAGCTACTTATCAAACCAATTGAGCAACTAAGATTCCGACCAACCCAATTGGCTGGCACTTCTTCCTTAGCATAGCACAGAAATCTGTGCTTATTTCTGTTCCATCTGATGTTCTAACAACATGCCCATTAATCAAACTTCCTTAAATCCTATGTCAAATGACAAAAGACACTTCTTTATTCAAAAAACTCATCACTTGGGACCTCTTCTCCCTCCCAAACTCAACACCCTTCGCCAAGATTCTAGATTCTTACATCAATTCCAAGTCCCAATATGTCATACAAACTGTCCATTGTCGAATTCTCAAGACCCATTTTAGCTCCGAAGTTTTCATAAACAACAAGCTAATCGACACTTATGGGAAATCTGGAATGTTAAAGTATGCCAAGAAGGTGTTTGATAAAATGCCTGAGAGAAACACCTTTACTTGGAATTCCATGATAAATGCATATACAGCATCAAGATTGGTTTTTGAGGCTGAGGAACTGTTTTACTTGATGCCTGAGCCTGATCAATGCTCGTGGAATTTGATGGTTTCGAGCTTTGCTCAATGTGAATTGTTTGATTCGTCAATAGAGTTTCTTGTGAGAATGCACAAAGAAGATTTTGTTTTGAATGAGTATGGTTATGGAAGTGGTTTAAGTGCTTGTGCAGGGTTGAGGGACTTGAGAATGGGAACTCAACTTCATGCCTCGGTTGCTAAATCGAGATATTCGAGAAGTGTTTACATGGGTTCTGCGCTTATTGACATGTACTCGAAAACTGGTAATGTGGATTGTGCAGCAAAGGTGTTTAATGGGATGTGTGAGCGTAATGTGGTGTCGTGGAATAGTTTACTTTCTTGTTATGAGCAAAATGGGCCAGTGAAGGAGGCTCTTGTGGTATTCGCTAGGATGATGGAGTTCGGGTTTAAACCAGATGAGAAGACCTTGGCAAGTGTAGTAAGTGCTTGTGCGAGTTTGTGTGCGATAAGAGAAGGTAAGGAAATTCATGCCCGAATTTTGAAGTCGGATAAGCTTAGGGATGATCTTATCATATGCAATGCATTGGTTGATATGTACGCAAAGTTTGGGAGAATTGCTGAAGCTAGATGGATTTTTGATAGGATGCCAGTCAGAAGTGTGGTGTCCGACACCTGTTTGGTAAGTGGTTATGCGAGAGTTGCAAGTGTGAAGACTGCAAGAGCCGTGTTTTTGGGGATGATTGAAAGGAATGTTGTGTCTTGGAATGCTCTTATTGCTGGATATACACAGAATGGGAACAATGAAGAGGCACTAAATCTCTTTCTTATGCTAAAAAGAGAACCTGTTTGGCCAACTCATTATACGTTTGGGAATCTCCTTAATGCATGTGCAAATTTAGCTGATCTGAAGCTTGGGAGGCAGGCTCATGCACATATTTTGAAGCATGGATTTCGTTTCCAGAATGGACCCGAGCCTGATGTTTTTGTGGGAAATGCTCTCATAGACATGTATATGAAATGTGGATCAGTTGAAGATGGTAGCTGTGTATTCACAAAAATGCTGGACAGAGACTGGGTTTCATGGAATGCCATAATAGTTGGATATGCACAAAATGGGCATGCTATGGAAGCTCTTGAAACTTTCAAGGTTATGTTAGTATCCGGAGAGAAGCCAGATCACGTGACTATGATTGGAGTTCTATGTGCATGTAGTCATGCAGGATTGGTTGAGGAGGGGCGTCAATATTTCTATTCCATGGACACAGAGTATGGGTTGACACCGTTTAAGGACCACTATACATGCATGGTCGATTTACTTGGCAAGGCTGGTTGCTTAGAAGAGGCAAAGGATTTGATTGAATCCATGCCGATGCCACCAGATAGTGTAGTATGGGGGTCTTTGCTCGCTGCATGTAAAATTCACATGGAAATTGAGTTGGGAAAGTATGTAGCTGAGAAGCTTTTGGAGATTGATCCTACAAATTCTGGCCCTTATGTTCTTCTATCAAACATGTATGCTGAACAAGGAAGATGGCAAGATGTCAAAATGGTCCGAAAACTTATGAGACAACGAGGCGTTGTTAAACAGCCTGGTTGTAGTTGGATTGAAATACAAAGCCAGGTTCATGTTTTCATGGTAAAAGATAGGAGACACGCCCAGAAAAAAGAGATATATTTGATATTGAATACACTAACTAAATTGATGAAGCTTTCTGGCTATGTCCCAAATGCTGGTCATTTGGATGGTGATGAGGAGCAAACCATGTTGGATTTTTCCTCATCTGAAGAGTTTGAAGAACCTGTAATAGCTGCCATTGCATGCTAAGTTTAGCGGACTCGTCACTTTTGATGCCGCACCCGTGTCGGATTCTCCCAAAATACACTATTTTTGGAGGATCCAACACGCACCCATTGACATTTTTGAAGAGCCCGAGCAATATATGTTGCATGATGGTAGAGGTGGCTGCTGGAAATTGCGAGTTCCCTGTACTTGCCTAGAAAGAGTTTGTCAATATCTTTTAGGTGTAATACATAGACAGACACTTTAACTTGGTCTTCACTGGCAGTTGAACACTCCAACTTTCATTGTGACCATCTAGACACTTCAACCGGACACAAGTGCATTTCACAAACACCTTAACTTTGAAAATGCACATCTAGACACCTTTAAGAGGGTGCATTCTCAAAGTTGGATGCTTACTGTGCCAATTTAAATCAAATTACGGTGTCTAGATGTAGATTTTCAAAATTGAAATGTTTAGTTGTTGGTCGAGACTACGTTAAAATGTCTATCTATATATTATGTTTATTTTTTCAGGAATCCTCTCTCAATCGCCAAGGAGAACAGAGGCAGAAACACATTAGGAAATGTAATTTTAAAGACATGTCATTATAATGTACCTCACTTTAACAAATATCACATATTCATATTTATTGGATCGGTTTTTCTCTCTCACTTTATTTGGATGGTTGTTATATATTGTTTTATAATGTATAGCATAGTATCGTATTGTATTATTTTAATGAATACACTATTTTGGATAGATTGTATCGTTCTCTGTCATACATAATGTCAAAATTGGGTACATGGTAGAGCTACTATAAAATGATAGGATAAAAAATGAATTTGAATAAGTAGACATATGCGTCCTCTGTGACATCCTACGCGGCCAATTTGCATCCTATGTATATTTTGTCACCTAACACATGTGTATCTACTTGTTCAATTTTATATCAGGTTCAGTTCAATGTACAAAAATATTTGCATAAGGCACAATCATTTATGCACAAGGTATAATATATGAAAAAGCTATATTTCTTAACTTGATCTCAATGAATATCTATGTCTTATAATTTTGGATACATACTCTATATAAAATAAGATTTTTCGCCATTAAGAACCTAAAGTTATAGTGGGTAACCCCTAAAAGAAGAAACCAAAACTATCGATCCAAATACGCCCACGCCAATCGCAGATAGGCTTTTTTCTATTTGGAAATAAAAACCAAAATGGTATTACAACAATAGGCCGAAGCCATCTCAATCTTCTTCTTTTTCTTCTGATGAAAATTAAGAATGTTGGGTGGGTCTCGGTGTATATCTCAGCACTGTAATTTTCATTGCAGTGCTCACCAATTTTCCACCATTTTAGCTGCTTCTACACTAACCTCAAATTCTTCCTTCAAGAATTTTAGAATCAGATTGAGGAACAGGAATAGTAATAGTTCTTGTTTGAGCAATAAAGTTTGTGATTTTGGGGTCAATTGTGTTCAACCCAAATCTTCAGATACCCAAAGCTCTTTGCTTTCTGAAACTTTGAGGTAATTTATTGTAATTTGAGCAGTAAATTTAGTGATTTTGGGTAATTTTGAGGTAGTTATCATAGATTCTTGTTTGAGCAATGAAGTGAGTGATTTTTTGGGGTAATTTTGAGGTATGCATCGTAGTTAGTGATTGTGAGGTCAATTGTGTTCGACCCAAATCTTCAGATACCCAAAGCTCTTTACTTTCTGAAACTTTGAGGTAATTTATCGAACTAATTTAATGATTTTGGGGGTAATTTTGAGGTATTTATCATAGATTCTTGTTTGACTAATGAAATTAGTGATTTTTGGGGTAATTTTGAGGTATTCATCATAGACTCTTGTTTGACTAATGGAATTTAGTTTGGGGTAAATTTTGAGGTATTTATCATAGATTCTTGTTTGACTAATGAAATTAGTGATTTTTGGGGTAATTTTGAGGTATTCATCATAGACTCTTGTTTGACTAATGGAATTAGTTTGGGGTAATTTTGAGGTATTTATCATAGATTCTTGTTTGACTAATGAAATTAGTGATTTTTGGGGTAATTTTGAGGTATTCATCATAGACTCTTGTTTGACTAATGGAATTAGTTTGGGGTAATTTTGAGGTATTTATCATAGATTCTTGTTTGACTAATGAAATTAGTGATTTTTGGGGTAATTTTGAGGTATTCATCATAGACTCTTGTTTGACTAATGGAATTAGTTTGGGGTAATTTTGAGGTATTTATCATAGATTCTTGTTTGACTAATGAAATTAGTGATTTTTGGGGTAATTTTGAGGTATTCATCATAGACTCTTGTTTGACTAATGGAATTAGTTTGGGGTAATTTTGAGGTATTTATCATAGATTCTTGTTTGAGCAATGAAGTTTGTGATTTTTGGGGTCAATTGTATTCGACCCAAATCTTCAGACACCGAAAGTTCTTTACTTTCTGGAAGTTTGAGGTAATTTATCATACTCTAAGCAGTAATTTGAGGTACTTATCATACATGTTATTGCTAGAGGTAAAGTTAAGTAATTTTGGGATTTTTTTCATCAGTTGTGTACAACCTAAATCTTAGATATCCAAAGCTCTTTATTTTCTGAAAGTTTGAGGTAATTTATCGTAACTGTTCTTCTTTGAGCAGTAAATGTGGTGATTTTTGGGGGTAAACTGATCTATTTATCATAGAAGTTCTTGCATGAGCGGTAAGATTTAGTCATTTTAGGATTTTTTAATCAACAACCTAAATCTTAGATATTCAAAGCTCTTTACTTTTTGTAAGTTTGAGGTAATTTATTAACTTATCTTCTTTGAGCAGTGACTATAGTGACTTTTGGGGTAGTTTGAGATATTTATCATATTGTTCTTGCTTGAGCGGTAAGATGTAGTTATTTTGGGATTCTTTCTGTCAATTGTGTACAACCTAAATCTTTGATGCCTAAAGCTCTTAACTTTCTGAAAGTTTGAGGTAATTCAACATGTCTGCTCTTGTTTGAGCAGTAAATTGAGTGATTTTGGCCCCCCAGGGCTTTAGTCAAAGTGATAAGAGCCCAACACGTGACGTCGCGTTAGGTGCACAACACGGGTTAGAGCAGTTCCACAGTCAAAAGCCTGGTATTTAAGTGGGTAAGGGTAGAGGGGCGGGCCCGTCATAGGGCGAGTTTCGAACTGTGCACCACTAGCCTTTGGGGATTTCTCGGTTATCAAAAGAACAAAAAATCGAGTGATTCTGGGGGCTATTTTATCAGTTGTGTTCAACCCGAATATTTAGATTCCAAAGTTCCGTGCATTTAATAGTTTGAGGTAGATCATTTTTTTCCCCTTAAAACCTTTTGTCATTGAAAAGACAAATGTAGAAAAGGAAGCTCTTTTGTTAAGCCTTGATTTATAAGCTTGTGATTGCTGGAAATGGAATGGGTGAATGAAAGGTTGGAAGCAGACCTTTATAAATGCAATAAGATGAAAGGGGAAATTTAGTTAAAGCTATAAGTTTGGATCTCATTTTTGACATAAACAATATGTAAAGTTTATTGGAATATCATATAAGTATGGGCAGGTATGCCTTTGTGCTTAGTAAACTGTGGTGTGGTTGACTTTTTATTGTATATCTAAAATAAATAGATAATGTTATTTCTTTCTTAACTGTTTAAAGTTTTAGATGAGAGGATTCACACACTTTAACTGGGCAACAGAGTAGAGAGTAGACGGCCCCATGTTTGAGTCTTGTTTCCAGTCATCTACAAAAACAGTTCCGCATACTTGGCTCAATAGAAAGAATCAGGTGCTACACAAGAAGCGTGTTGTGACCTAAAACAAATAAGTAAGAGTGTCTTCCTTTAATAATATGAGTTTTTAGATGAGATGGTTACACATTTAAATAGTTTCATCTGGACATAGTATTTGGGGTAGTTTTCATTTTATGTTTAAATGAAGCTTACAAAGGTCTGAGAGCTTTTCATTCCATTGCATTGACATTGTAATGTCATTTTGTATTTAAGTATGACTCTCCTTAGAATCCCAGTGCTAAATTGTAATGTCATTTTGTATTTATGTTTAAATGAAGCGTACAACGGTCTGAGAGCTTTTCATTCCATTGCATTGACATTGTAATGTCATTTTGTATTTAAGTATGACTCTCCTTAGAATCCCAGTGCTAAATGTGTGTTCTATTTCATGTAAAGCCAATCTGGAACAGATGAGGAGCCTCCATCAGAAAGATTGCCCATTCTTACAGGTTTGTTCGTGCCCATATACTACTAGTAATAAAATTATCAAACGACATTTCATCATTTCATGTATGCTGAATTTATATTAATACACATTTTCATTTATTCTAACTTATGAAGTTTTTTCAATGATTAAATGCTACATAGATGCCTTGTTAGTTGTTGTCAGCCATTCTTTATGTCATAATCTTTGTTGCATTGCTCTATTGGCTCTTATGCTTATTCTTTCCTTTTGTAATTTCTTTTATTTTTCTCTGCCTGGTTTCTAAAGAAAATGTAGGAAATAGGTATCAAGATTTGGCCATTTCTTTTAGTGTACATATATATATGTGTTGCAATCTGTGTACGTCAGTCCTCTGTTATACTGCAAGGTCAAAGAACAGCCCTTAGTATCACAGCATAAAAACCCTGTGAAAAACGTTGAAATATGTTCCAATACACGAGTCATCACAAAGAGAAATATTGTCCATTGTCTCATCAATTTGTTTTGTTAATACTTCAGACCTGTTCTTTCGACATACTTTTTACTTTATTTTTTTATAAGAAATAAAGTTTTGATGGGTTTTCAACTCCTATCTCTTCTCTTTCGTTTTTAAAAAAATAAAAACTCCTATCACCTCTCTGAAGTTCAAGTGGTTGATCCTTCTTTTCAGCTGGAGCAATTTAGCCCCTGTAAATGATGTTATTCCTCTTGTAGATGTCATTGGCTCCCTGTCTTTGGCTTAACAGCCAAACCTCTGGTCATTTAGAGAAATGGCTCAATGCTCTATCGGTAGTTTTTTGTATCTAGGAGCTTTCCCTTTTTCTCCTTTGTACTCATTCAGCATCTTCTTGATGCCAGTCAATATGACTTACTTGCCAAAAAACTTTACTTTTGTATAAGAAGATCAGGGGTAATCTAGCTGTGAATAGTTGAATGGTCAATCTGCAAGTTTGTTCTAAATTTACTTAGGACCTACAATTACTTTCTTCAATTAGTAAGTTTTAGTTCTGATTGTTGGTTATCATCAAAGAAATAAAGAGAGTTTCAATTCCCCTTGTTATAATTGCGTTGTAAATGAGAAGAAAATAGAGGATTTGTGGATATCATTTATGTGTAAAATCTCAATTATTATTTTTCTTTTCAATAGGCGGGATAGTAGCTCTAGGGAAATTTGATGCACTCCATATTGGTCACCGCGAGCTTGCAATTCAAGCAGCAAAGAGAGGAATTCCGTTTCTTCTTTCATTTGTTGGAATGGCGGAAGTACTTGGATGGGAACCGAGGTATAACTTCTGTTGTCTTAGGTTTTACTCACTGTCATAGCATGTTAAACAGAGAAATATTATCTCCTCGAAATACCAGAAAAGGAGAGAAGGACGAACTTCGACACGACTCGACTCTCACTGCTTCACCCAATCCTGTAATAGTACCTAGGATCAACTTTAAATTCTGAAAATACAAAAGGAAAGAGGATTATCACATTCAGGGAGTTCTATCTTGCATTCTCTAAGTGTGTGCGAGTCTTAACTTGTAGCAATATTCCATCCTAGCTCCTCTGATTTAGCATAACTCTATGGACCCCGTTGACGCTCTTTCTCCAAAGCACTAGACTTTGTTAAGTAGCATTCTTGAGTTTAGAAATTTCTGTTAATAGGATGATCAATCAGAACATGTGCAAAGAAGGAAGAAAATATATCCATACATTTTAGTTCATTTAAGTTTTAATGAAAAGCATAAAATAAAGAAACCGATCAATCAATCTCCGCATCAGAATTTTCTTTTCCAACAGGAAAACTTAAGTTAATGTTCTCTCTTCTTTTTTTCACTGTTTTAGCGACAAGTGAAAGTTTGTGATGATATCTTATAGCTTTTTTGCAGTATCTTGTCCTTCATCTAAAATTCAAAGGATGTCCTTATCAACATGTTACACAATCTTGATTTGCTCCTTGGAAATAAAATATTTTCAAACTTTATTCTACTCAAGTAGTATATAGGATTAGTCATGGTTTAGAAAATTTGGTGTTTGAAGCTGGAAGGTGTTTAAAATCTGTTGAATGTATCCTCCTAACCTTACTCAAGTATACTGAGAAGTTCCTTTTTTGGTTAGTGGTCTTTATGAAATGCCACATCATGAAATGAGAAATAATATTTGTGATCATGTGTATATTTTCTAACAGGGCTCCCATTGTTGCTGAATGTGATCGTAAAAGGATTCTTTCGTCTTGGGCTCCTTATTGTGGTAATGTAATGCCAAGGGAACTCCAGATAGATTTTTCAAAAGTTCGATATCTTACGCCTTGTCAGTTTGTGGAGAAGCTTTCCAAAGAGTTGGGAGTACGAGGAGTTGTTGCTGGTATGTTGTAACATCCTAACTCGGTATTGAGATTCCAATATAAACTAACAAAAGATAAAAAAAAGATGTTGATATCTTGATGACCTCAGGCGAGAACTATCGTTTTGGATATAGAGCTGCTGGTGATGCATCAGACCTTGTGAAGCTCTGTGAAGAGTATGGATTAGAGGCCTATATAATCAATTCTGTCATGGACACAAATCAAATTTCTGGAGCCTTAAACTCTATTGACGGAAAAGAGAGAGGGCAAGTATCATCTACTCGTGTGAGGTATGCCCTTCACAAGGGAGACATGAAATATGTGTCAGAGCTATTAGGTCGGAACCATCGTCTTATTTTAATGATGGAAGACCAAGAAAGGTTTACTAGTGAGAGAAATAGGCTGTCAGCTCCAAAGTCTTGTTTGTTGAATCTTGCACCTAAGGAAGGTCTTTATGAGAATTGTTCAGTTTTGATTGACAAGAATGTTATACCCTGCAGAGTAATAGTTGATACAACAGATATTCATTTGGAATGCTATGAGGTAGATAGTTTTTCCTGTGTTACTTCTCAAGACTTAAAGATATTGGGTATTGACTTTGGTAGTCCAGAGTTAGATGGGGTTCAAATTTTGTAATTCATTCCCTATAATTTTTTAGTGCAACCATTTCTGAATGTCCTTCAGTCTTTAAGTGTGAGTATGATTCTTTAAGCGGTACCTTTCTGCTCAATTCACATTCTTTTTACGGGAACATAGCTGAATTTACTGATATTCTAATTTCTAAGAATCTGATAGTATGAATAGAATCGAGATGATAAATGTGCAACAAAATAGCAAATATCATTATGTAATGACTTTTGACCATTACCATACATAATGGATTTTGTTCTATCACTACATGTAGATTGGTTAACAATTTGGTTACTGTTACTCTTTCCTTGTTTGAGTGTTCTTGTATTTGTTCTAATTAGTGACAATCCCTTGATTATAATCCTGTCGTACTTGATTGGCTATTATCCTTTCCGCCAATATCTTTAGTGCTTGAAGTCCATTTCCTTCAATTCATTTGTAATTGTTGAAATGTGTGAACCATCTCATCTACAACTTTGGACTGTTAAAGGGGGGCACATATTACCTTAAAAACGATGTTGTCTCATCTAAAATCTTAAATAAAAAGGGAACACTTTTTTTTTAACGGTAGTGAATGCAATACGTCTATAACCACTGTTGGTGTCCACTTACTTTGAGCATGTTTGAATCCTTATAAGGAGTGCTTCTTGTAGACTTCTGCTCTCTCATTCCTGTTAGAGTGGTTTTACCTGATACTCATCATCAAGTAGGTGGTTATCTGAAATGTTTGTTTCACGGATAAGGAAATCTTGCTGTGATCTTTAAGAGTGTTCTTTGACAACTGTAGAAGATCAAACTGTATAGATTCAGACATGTATAAAGGTGGAACCAATGTCTTAGGCTGTAGCACGTTAGAGAGAGAGAGAGAGATATGTAAATTTGAAGGGATTGTAGAACATGATGAATGTTGCTTGGAAGTCTACAGATCTTCATATATTAAATTCAGGAGAGTAGTTTCAAATTTTTCGTTGGAAGCAGGGATGATCTTGTTGTACAAAGGTCCTTGGTATTTGGGTTCCTGCAGTGATACTTTTGGGTTCATCTCGTGGGTCTCCCAAGGCATTGTCTACTAAGCTTTTGCCATTGAAATTGGTAAACTGTTAGCAGAATGTTACCATGGAGAGATAAGGGAGAAGCTCGGTAGTGGACCACTGTTTCTTCAATGATCTTCGTCCATTTTGTCGGTGCATCAAGTTGAATGGTCCAGAAGGAGAAGTGGGGTTCTCCTTCCTCAAGTGCGAACAGTTTCCTGCTGTGTTTCATGTTTCTTTTCTGTTTAACAAATTGTGTTTTATATGTGGTCTGATTGACCATATATTAGAAGCTGCACATTGAAGGATGATCCTCGATCTACTTAATGCAAAAGGATCTTGCTTTGTGGGGCTTGGTTCAATGTCTTGATAAATTTAGATTGAAGGTATTGTGCTGCCATTGTTGGAGATGTATTTCTGGCTTATGCTTTGATTTGAAGCATATGTAGGAACTTTTGATGGGCCTAAAGAGGTCATGAAAGGAAACTCAGATGCAAATCTTGGGACGATGCAACCCTGAATCTACATACTCATCGCCTGGGTCCTATAATCTCATTGCTTCAATCTAAAGATCTCGAAAGCAGGTATGAACAATAACTGAAGGCAGATCCAAAAGTTTAAATCAGTATGTATAGATTATAGAGTATTAGAATTAGAGACTAAGGTAGTAGATTCGGGCATAGCTAAGAATCCTATTTGACATACTACCATGCTAATAATGTACTGGAACCCTATCAGTTATAACTGTTTATTCATGTAACGTTGTGTTGGAAGGATGCAACTTGCTATAAGGTCAGAGGGCCAGAGGCTGTGATCCTATTGTGCTGCATCGAACTCTACATAATTTGCATGTCATTGAGATCTTATTGAAAGACTGCTCCCAGGGCTTTGGTCTAGTGGTAAGATTGCAACACGTAATGGGTAGGTTAGGAACACGTTACAGATTCGGTATTTAAGTGGAGAAGGGCAAGGGGCCCGGCCCCTTGTCCATCTACTTCTGAACTGTGTGCCACTGGCCCTCACAGATTTCTCAGTTTTTTAAAAAAAGATTGTTGAATACTGATGCTAGCTCAACTTATTACTTCTATTCCTCTTTGTCCCTCGTGATCCAGTGACAAGCTTATGAAGTATTTGAGAGAAGAGTGGTATTTAAAGGTACTTCCCGAAGTGAAGTTCTTTCTTTGAAAGATTGGAAGATATCCTACACACTCGGCTATATCTGGTAAAGAGATGGTGCTGTGGCTAATTCTATATGTGATTTATGTAATGAGATTGTGTTCTCCTGCCCTGTTCCTTCATGTTTTCTCCACCAAAGCTATGATTCTCATGTTGGCCTTCAAGTTGTTCCTAACAAATTAGATCAATAGGAAAGGGCTGTTCTTTCTACTTCCTTATGATCATTTTGGTGTATAAGGACTCCAGTGATCTTTCAAGGATCTTCTTATAAAGTCTTGAATTTGCTTGATCATCGTCTATTCACATCTGGTGTTTTTTTGGCTACTTGAATCAAAATTTCAGGTATTCCAGGTAATGTTGTAAGTTAGATTGAGGAACTTCTACTGGCCAGTTTTAGCTAATCTACATGGTGTTTTGATATCCTTAGAGCTGGAATTTGTTGTTCCTAGGGAGTAGCATGAGGAATCCTCCAAGTCTCATTACTTCAAAACTTGCATTTTGCTAAGATGAATCATTTCTGATTCACCATTAACCAGAGGTCTCGGGTTCGAGTCTTGGGTATGGAGAAAATCATGTTGGGAGCGCCACCCCTGAATGGACCCTGCAGTGCGTGATCTGGATTCGAACCCTGGGTTGGGAGAAAATCATTTCTGCAAATGAAAGTCACTCTGAATACTTTGCAGACATGAAAGGGAATAAGATTATGAATATTTGCAGACAATTTTTTGGGGGGATAGCTTACTTACATTATGGTGTTTACATCAAATTATGAGTATTAAATGTATTAATTTTGTCATTAAGTGACAAGAAGATATGTAAATGATACATATTATGTGTACTTATTATTGAATTGACCTAAACATTTGAGTATGGGACCCTTGTGTCAATTAGTGCCAACAATGTAATTGAGCGTCATTAATCTTAGGATACCAAAGGACAAATAATGAATACTCCCTCTGTCCCAATTTATATGACTTACTTTCCTTTTTAGTCAGTACCCAAAAAGATGACACATTTCTATTTTAAGTAACAATTTGCCTATAAAATGTCTTTTTTACCCTTAATGAAATGATTTACAACCACACAAATTTCTATCATTCATTTTGGACCACAAGTTTTAAAAAGTCTTTCCATTTTTCTTAAAGTTTGTGCCAAATCAAAGTACATCATATAAAATGGGACGGAGGGAGTAATAATTAATAAGATGGTACATAGAATAAAGGGTGTTTAATGCGAATATACTATATGTTAGTTGGAATTTAATCATTTAATCTTGTAGGAGTCGTTTGGTAAGATGTATTGTAACAAAGGCTGAATATAGTGTATTACTAGTAATATTGAGATTAATATTGTTGTTATTAGTTATGTTGATATTATTTTTATCGATGATTTGATTTACTGTATAAAATCAATAAGATGTATTAGGATAAAAATAGTGTCAAATATAGTGTATTATTATTAGAATATAAATACTATCACATATTGTTAATGCCATTATTATTATTATTATATGTAAGAATAATACTGAATATAGTATAAATACTATCACATATTGTTAATGCCATTATTATTATTATTATATGTAAGAATAATACTGAATATAGTATAAATACTATCACATATTGTTAATGCCATTATTATTATTATTATATGTAAGAATAATACTGAATATAGTATATTAGTTGCGCATAATTTGGAAACACTACTAAATAAAAATTAAATAATATCAATTAAGGTGTATATATATATATATGTATATATATATTTCTTTAATAGCTCTTACTAAATTACCCTAATGTTGGTATATATTATGCTTCATAAGTTGGTAACCACCACATTCCAACTACTCCCTCAATTTCAAAATAGTTTTATTTTTCGAGAGTCAATTTAATTAATGTTCAAAGTTAAGTTAGATTACATTAATTTAATATTTTAAAGATATTAAAAATTATACGATAAATTGTATTTTTTTTTCATATTAATATAATAAAAAATACATTTCATAAGATTAATCAA
Source organism: Solanum tuberosum (assembly GCF_000226075.1). Taxonomy (NCBI): domain Eukaryota; kingdom Viridiplantae; phylum Streptophyta; class Magnoliopsida; order Solanales; family Solanaceae; genus Solanum; species Solanum tuberosum. Next base: position 90,741 of record NW_006239217.1, on the reverse strand, counting down.
AGATCATATTATTTAACTCTTAAAAATAAATCATGACAAATATTTTGAAACAAAGAATTATTTCTATAAAAAAACTTAGAGCCTTAAGCCAACTCGTAATTCTTTATGTTCAATTTTCTTAGTCGATGCTTATACTAAATCAATAAATATTTAATACTACATAATTTTACCTTGCTAAATCATAGTATGGTTAATTAATACTCCATATAGTCCAAAACCCTATAAATAGCAAAACAAACACAAAATGAAAAGATAACTCCTCTTTCTTTCCAATAAGATTAGAACCTTAAACTTCTCCGATGGCCAGCGACGACTCTCATCTGCAAAACGACGTCGTTTCTGTCCACTGTATAAACGACAGTCTCGGCGACGACGAGCTTCGGGCCGTACTGTCGAGGCTCGGAGACGACAAAGACAAGGAAGTTTTCGGGCTGGTATGTAAGCGGTGGCTTCGTATTCAAAGTACTGAAAGGAAGAAGCTTTGTGCTCGGGCCGGGCCTCACATGCTCAGAAAAATCGCGGCCAGATTCACTCGATTACATGAGCTTGATCTATCTCAATCGGTTTCTAGATCTTTCTATCCTGGTGTTACTGATTCTGATCTTTCAGTTATTGCTACTGCTTTCTCTTGCTTACGGATTCTCAATCTTCAGAACTGTAAAGGTTCGTTTTTGTATTTTTAAAAAGTTTTATAGTTTGAAAGTTGTTGAATTTGAATGTTCATTGCTGAAGTGAACCTGAGCTACTGCAGGAGAGGCCAAATGCACCAGTGAGTAGTAGTATGTGTAGTGATATTTCACATTTAGTACTGATTTAAAATATTGAATTTGTCTTTGTGTGGGGTGGTGGAGCAGGGATTTTCACTTAAAGGGTTTGAAATACATAAAACATAATTTAACCACGTATAACCGGTTTGGGTGAACCCCTGGGCCCTTATTAGCTCCGCCCCTGCCTGTGTGGGGTGGTAGGTGTATTGTTCCCAACTTGGACATCAAGGAAATTTTGAGGTTTGACTAAAATCTATTGTTTGAAATGTTAAAGGTTTTGACCCGATATGGCGAAGACTGGCTCTTCCTCTTTTCTATCTTGTAAATAATGGTTTTTATGATAAAAAGGGCGTAATGGGGTTTATGGAGGATTTTAGGTGAATTTATGGTTGGTTTTTTTGAAGATTTGTAGGATTTTGTGTTTCTGTGTAAAGGTTATGTCTTTTTTGCTATGTGGTTTTTGAAGTGGTAGCAAAAGGGAGGATAGTGTAGTTATATCATATGTATTCCAATTTTCAAGAGAAAGTCTAACTTTGTTGCGAATCTAAGGCTCAGATGCTTCCTTGACTTAACTTGCGCGGTTTTCTGGTCCAAATTTACAGGCATAACAGACAATGGATTGGCAGCGATTGGATCAAGTCTCTCTTCTTTACAGTCCTTAGATGTATCCTACTGCAGAAAGATCACAGACAAGGGGCTTTCAGCTGTTGCTGAGGGGTGTCATGACTTGAGAACGTTGCATCTTGCTGGCTGTAGATTTGTCTCAGATTCATTAATGAAAGCTCTCTCCAAGAATTGTCATTATGTAGAAGAGCTAGGTTTGCAAGGATGCACCAACATTACCAACTCAGGTCTCTCTGTTTTGGTTGAAGGTTGCCGGAGGATAAAGTATTTGGACATTAACAAATGCAGCAATATTGGTGATATTGGGATAACTAGCGTGTCTGAAGCTTGTTCATTGACACTTAGGACATTGAAGTTGTTGGATTGCTACAAAGTTGGTGATGACTCCATCTTATCCTTGGCCAACTACTGCAAAAATCTTGAGACACTTGTTATTGGTGGTTGCCGTAACATATCAGATGAGCCTATGAAGTCACTGGCAGCTTCTTGTAGTAATAGTCTGAGGAAACTGAGGATGGATTGGTGTTTGAATATTACTGACTCTTCATTGGACTGCATCATTTCCAAATGCAGAGAGCTTGAGGTTCTCGACATTGGCTGCTGTGAGGAGTTAACTGATGCTGCATTTCAACAATTAGGAAGTGAAAACATTATGTTGGGGATGAAGATTTTGAAGGTCAGTAACTGTCCAAAGATAACTGTTGAAGGAATTAAGAAGCTTATGAAGTCATGTGAATATCTTGAATATCTAGACGTACGGTCTTGTCCCCTAATCACTAAAGCAGGGTGTGAGGAGGCTGGAATTCAGTTTCCTGAATCCTGCAAAATAAACTTCACTGGAAGCTTAGCAGAGCCAGATGTGTTACTTTGAGCAGTACTTGATTTAGCAATGTCTTTGAAGGACTGAAGGGGATCATGCAGTGAAATTATCACATTCTTTGCCTAAGACCTAAAATATGACTTTGGAAGCTCCTGATGTCAGTCCCTTGTTCCCATTAATTTGCCTTTTGTTAAGCATCAAGTGTTTTGTTGTAGATTATTTCCCTGCTTTTCAGTTTTTTTTTCCCCTGCTTTTCAGTTATTTGATATCAAACTCCTGTATATCATCCTTGTAAACTACTAGTAGGCACCATTGTTTCCTGTAGGTGTTTTCAGATTGTGAATGAAATGAGTCCATTGCTGCTAGCTTGAATGTGAACTTATACCAACAATGATGGTTTGATTGATTACATTTCTTGTACGACCTGTCCAATTATATTTGCCAGTTCAGGTTTCGTGTGTGTGAGACAGTGCTTGCTTATCCACGGTTGGATTGTGTTACCTGTAACTGCTTATAGTTTGAATTTACAGGAGCCATATTTTAACTAATTGTCCAAAGAAGTTTATCAGACTGCAAGATAGGAACCAGTGTTCTGATTGTAAAATGGCTTAATTTATTTTAGTGACGGTACAACATTTTTTTTCATGTTGATAGTGTATTTTAGCATGTTATAGTAGGTAAGTTGCCTTTACATTGACAGTGTATATTAACGTCTTGTAGCAGGTAACTTGCCCAGATTTTCAGGTTACTAAATCCACCTTTTTTAAACAGTTACCTGTGGTTATCATTTATGTAACTTGATAGTGTAAAATGCAGAGAAGTTAAACACACTGCCAATTTTAGTATTTCAAATTGGCTGGTTCATCATTTTCTGGACGATGATACCAGTTCACTTTTCATGAATGGGTAGCATTCCATTGTGAGAATGGCTACACCTTTTCTTATCTCAAGGTGTGAGGAAACTACAGACCAGAAAAATGATGATGATCACTTAGATTCTTAAATTGATATAGTGTGGTTTCCCGGCCTCAGCATATTGAATTACAACATGGAAATATCCCTCAAACTGACTTCACAATTTCAACTGCAGATTTTATATCTTATTTCATTTTATCCAAAAGATAAATAATTTGAAGACACTATATCATACTAAAAAAAACTTGAAGGCAGCAAAGCTTGTGAATGCAGTATTAAATTTGCGTATAAACAATCTAAAATGCTAATCCTATAACTAGCATATTGTTCTTGTTTTCATATCTACCACTTGGGTCATAAAGTCTACTCTAAGGACAAGTAGAAAGCTAAATGAATCTACAAAAAAAACCAATCTATCTGCACAAGTTTTATAATAAATTTATACATT
>NW_006239217.1:58784-86875 GCF_000226075.1 Solanum tuberosum | reverse complement strand
TTATTAGTCCATTCCAAAAGAATGATACCTTTTATTTAGAAATATTTCATTTAAATTTTTTCATTTTACCCTTAATGTCATACTTTTTTAGTCACAAGAATCTCATGGTAGGTTCAAGGCCATAAGTCCAAAAGTTCTTTTCTTAAACTTTGTGTTGAGTCGAATTCCACCACATAAATTGGCCCTGAGAGAATAATATTTTAAGAGCGTTGTAATGTGTTTTCATTCGTTTTTCAATTATATTATCTAGCAAGCTAGTTGGTCATTTTTTGTTGGAAAATGAGTTTAGTTACTCAAAGCTTAAATAAAATGAGCACCCAAGGGTGTGGCGTTGTGATCAATGAAGTGGGTCTGAGGTTCAAATTCCAGCTGATGTTTTTCCATTTGTCTAAGCCATATTGGGTTGAGTTACCTAGCACTTGTGTTGGTAGGAGGTAACAAGTAGTCTTGTGGAATTAAGCGAGGTGCGCAAAGTGGTCAGACACCACAATTATATAAAAGAAATGAAAATGAATTAAGCGTCTATCATATCCGAAACGAGAAGAGCAATTAGTGTTACCGAAAATATCTCAAGAAAGTTAGTTGTAACTAAATCAAGATATGAGAAGTCTTGTGCCTTCTTTTGGATGTTGAGTTTAGGGGTATGGTACTCTACTATCATGGTTTATCTATAGTACTCAGACTCTTCAAAATTCCTACCACACACGTGTCAACACGACAAAAGTGTGGGTGTGAGATCCACACCGGATTTTGATCACTTACTTAGGGTGCTTTGACTACATCTATGATCAAGAAGTATAGATTGATTGTATTTGGTTTGTTTTTTGGGTTTATGTCATAAATATGTAGTAATATGAAGTTTGAGAATGTTTTGCTATTACACGAGATATCAACAACAAACCAAGTGTATTTTAGTGACGGTACAACATTTTTTTTCATGTTGATAGTGTATTTTAGCATGTTATAGTAGGTAAGTTGCCTTTACATTGACAGTGTATATTAACGTCTTGTAGCAGGTAACTTGCCCAGATTTTCAGGTTACTAAATCCACCTTTTTTAAACAGTTACCTGTGGTTATCATTTATGTAACTTGATAGTGTAAAATGCAGAGAAGTTAAACACACTGCCAATTTTAGTATTTCAAATTGGCTGGTTCATCATTTTCTAGACGATGATACCAGTTCACTTTTCATGAATGGGTAGCATTCCATTGTGAGAATGGCTACACCTTTTCTTATCTCAAGGTGTGAGGAAACTACAGACCAGAAAAATGATGATGATCACTTAGATTCTTAAATTGATATAGTGTGGTTTCCGGCCTCAGCATATTGAATTACAACATGGAAATATCCCTCAAACTGACTTCACAATTTCAACTGCAGATTTTATATCTTATTTCATTTTATCCAAAAGATAAATAATTTGAAGACACTATATCATACTAAAAAAAACTTGAAGGCAGCAAAGCTTGTGAATGCAGTATTAAATTTGCGTATAAACAATCTAAAATGCTAATCCTATAACTAGCATATTGTTCTTGTTTTCATATCTACCACTTGGGTCATAAAGTCTACTCTAAGGACAAGTAGAAAGCTAAATGAATCTACAAAGAAAACCAATCTATCTGCACAAGTCTTATAATAAATTTATACATTCGCATCTCTTGCTATCTCAAAAAAGAAAATAAGTCTATACAAAAGCTACCAGTTTCAAAAAAAAAAAAAGTCTATACATTCCCATTAACTCATAAGGGCACAAAGGTTAAACGTAAAGCCTCCTTTGAGCAATGGATCTAGTTACAAAGTTTAACAGATCCCTGAATTCGTTTTTGCATGAATGTTTTATATTGAAGAATGAGCTCATTGGAAAAAAAATGAACAAAAGGAAAAAATGTTGTCTTCATAACTTCCTTGAGCTGGAGATTGCCTGCTGCAGATATCTCAGTGTCTTTTGATGATTGAGAAATCCCATAAACCAGAACTCAAAATCATCCTCTGTAATTACTTGTATATACTTCTGTGATGGCTTTTGCATATTCTTGCTCTCCTTTGCTTTCATTATCTTACTTATTGGGATTGATACCTGCCATTGTGAACCAGTTAGATTATGCTTTACATGGTTAGAAAATTAAGAGTTGAAAGACAAACGGAGCAGAGTGGTACCTTATAGTAGATTCTAAGCAACTTTTCAGTTGGAGATAAGAGCTTTATTGATCTCTCACTGCAGAAAGCAATCTTATTGGTAGAGATGAAGAGAAGGCCTGCTATTGGACCAGCTGTAGTTGATAAATAGCATTGACAAACTTTCAATAGCTTTTCATCATCTCTAACACTGAACTTCTGCCTGAATATTTTCTCCAAACCTCCTACTTGAAGAATTTTTGCTCCAAGGCTCAGTTTTCCCTTTAAAGTTTCTGTTAGTTTCAGGCTTAGGCTCACTGCACAATTAGAGGACATTTAAAATCAATGCTTTTTATCATGTATACATGTGTTTCTTGCATGAATTTTGTACTTTATGACTCACTTCTCTGAGTTCTTTAGATTTACACTAGTGTTTGGTCATGACAGCACTTGCAAATACTTGAGGTAAAGTTTGTCCATCAGTATTCACAGTTGGTGATTTTAGCATTTGAAAGACAGGTGTAGTATTGAATTAACTTGTCTGAGTAGTATTTTTGAGTGAGATAATTGTTTTCACTTACAAACTTTTTTTTCAAACAGAATTCATGTCCAGACACAATTTCAATTCCCAAATACTCCTTTCAACTTCAACTTCAAATACTTATTTTTCGACTTGAACATAATATTATCTTAGTAATATTTTCAATAAATATATTTAAGTTTTTTGTAGCGAACTTAAGTGCTTACCATGCTCATGGATGCTTTGTACAAGACAATCCACCCTTTCTCCCAATTTGTTCATCTTACCAATGACATATTTTCCTGCATATTCAAGAATATTTTTATTGTTATGATCTCTACATTCAAGGGTCAGATCAAGTTGATTCTTCCTTAAGAGACCAGGGATACTCACTTTGCTTTATTTGAGACAAGTTCTTTGAAGTTCCATATGGAACGATATGGTCTTCGCAAGCAGATAGGGCAAGAAGTCTTTTCTGCTGCCTTCCAAGTGAACATACTGCTGAACTCATGGGAATACCCACCAAATTTCCACGAAGTAAGTTCTTCATTGTGATTCTGATTTGGGGTGGAGTATTACCGTATTGTGAAGGTATGTGAGAAATATTTAAGTTTGGTTGATGGTTTAAAAGCATTCCATGTAGCATTATATATAGGTGCTTGCAGAGGAGTTGGTGAATCTTTTAACTGATTGTTGCATGAGTCAGCTATGGGTCATCTGAAATAACCAAAAAAGGTCATGCATATGCTTTTTCAGAATTTTCTTTTGTATCAAGAAGAAAAAGGTTGTCAGGGAGATGGGAGTGTCTTCAATAATCTTTTTGTTGATTGAAATTTGAAATATTCTAAAAACAATTAAAGTGCAGTGCATGTTCAACCACTCCCTTTATTTTCTAAATTCCTTTTATATCTTTTTCTCTTTGCTCATAAGGTATTGAAAATGTCTTCTTTTAGCTGTCTGGTCAATTACAGTAAGCTAATCTCATGCTGACTCATTTTGTCATTAAGATTTGTGTGCACATGTGTTTTTTTTTTTTAAAACTTTAGATTAGTTGACAGATTTGCTTTATGATGCTACCTTCTTTTGTAAGTTGAGCCAAAGTAAGAGAAAGTTTCACATACTGAAGTTATCTCTTCAGAATTAGTAAGGTAGTTTAATTTGGCTTAATCGACTCAACTTCTTTCCCATGAAAATTAACTGGTTATTTTATAGGTAATTCTTTATGATTGAGCATTTGTTTAAACTAAAAACAATAGTTTTTAACCTCAAGAGGAACATTGTTGAGAATCATATTGTTACTATTAGGCTAGTATGCTTTCGGATTTATCTCAAGTTAGTTTTACCAGTCTTGTGTGTTAAAGTTGACAAGATGAAAAATATGAATTTAATGACATTATTGTACACTGTACAGTAGTGATGATTCATAGCCACCACTTGCCTGTCCCCTTAGGAACATGTGTGGGTCATCCTTGAAGTGTTGCTTAATTAATTAGGCAAGGAATAATAGCCATTCAAAGATCTCAATTTGATATGTAAGATCTATAATTCATGTTCTTGTCTGGATTGTATGTATTGCCTTCTCTTACAAGGCAGTTATTCTTATCTTGCTTTATTTTTCTCCATCTCATCCTGATGTGTATGGGCAGGTTATGTAGGCATTCATGCTGATCCTATGTGGAGCACAACACGCAGACATATGATTTAGAACTTTCCGGTAAACTAACTTATCTTTTCCCTAGTTTGACCATCTTTTATCTTTGGACAACAATCCTTTGAAAAATCTAAAGAAATAAAAGTATTTAACAATGAAGCATAAAAAGATAATAATATTTTTTGATTCATTTTTCATGTGTATCTTTCAAACTTCTTATCTGGTTATTAAGAAATTATTTGTAATACTCTTTAATACTCCCTCTATTACTTATTATATGTCATAGTTCTTATTAGTCCATTCCAAAAGAATGATACCTTTTATTTAGAAATATTTCATTTAAATTTTTTCATTTTACCCTTAATGTCATACTTTTTTAGTCACAAGAATCTCATGGTAGGTTCAAGGCCATAAGTCCAAAAGTTCTTTTCTTAAACTTTGTGTTGAGTCGAATTCCACCACATAAATTGGCCCTGAGAGAATAATATTTTAAGAGCGTTGTAATGTGTTTTCATTCGTTTTTCAATTATATTATCTAGCAAGCTAGTTGGCCAATTTTTGTTGGAAAATGAGTTTAGTTACATAAAGCTTAAATGAGTACCCAAGGGTGTGGCGTTGTGATCAATGAAGTGGGTCTGAGGTTCAAATTCCAGCTGATGTTTTTCCATTTGTCTAAGCCATATTGGGTTGAGTTACCTAGCACTTGTGTTGGTAGGAGGTAACAAGTAGTCTTGTGGAATTAAGCGAGGTGCGCAAAGTGGTCAGACACCACAATTATAAGAAAAATCAAAATGAATTAAGCCTCTATCAGGTGCAAAACGAGAAGAGCAATTAGTGTTACCGAAAATATCTCAAGAAAGTTAGTTGTAACTAAATCAAGATATGAGAAGTCTTGTGCCTTCTTTTGGATGTTGAGTTTAGGGGTATGGTACTCTACTATCATGGTTTATCTATAGTACTCAGACTCTTCAAAATTCCTACCACACACGTGTCAACACGACAAAAGTGTGGGTGTGAGATCCACACCGGATTTTGATCACTTACTTAGGGTGCTTTGACTACATCTATGATCAAGAAGTATAGATTGATTGTATTTGGTTTGTTTTTTGGGTTTATGTCATAAATATGTAGTAATATGAAGTTTGAGAATGTTTTGCTATTACACGAGATATCAACAACAAACCAAGTGTATTTTAGTGACGGTATAACATTTTTTTTTCACGTTGATAGTGTATTTTAGCATGTTATAGTAGGTAAGTTGCCTTTACATTGACAGTGTATATTAATGTCTTGTAGCAGGCAACTTGCCCAGATTTTCAGGTTACTAAATCCACCTTTTTTAAACAGTTACCTGTGGTTATCATTTATGTAACTTGATAGTGTAAAATGCAGAGAAGTTAAACACACTGCCAATTTTAGTATTTCAAATTGGCTGGTTCATCATTTTATGGACGCTGATACCAGTTCACTTTTCATGAATGGGTAGCATTCCATTGTGAGAATGGCTACACCTTTTCTTATCTCAAGGTGTGAGGAACTACAGACCAGAAAAATGATGATGATCACTTAGATTCTTAAATTGATATAGTGTGGTTTCCGGCCTCAGCATATTGAATTACAACAGGGAAATATCCCTCAAACTGACTTCACAACTGCAGATTTTATATCTTATTTCATTTTATCCAAAAGATAAATAATTTGAAGACACTATATATCGTACTTAAAGAACTTGTAGGCAGCAAAGCTTGTGAATGCAGTATTAAATTTGCATATAAACAATCTAAAATGCTAATTCTATAACTAGCATATTGTTCTTGTTTTCGTATCTACCACTTGGGTCATAAAGTCTACTCTAAGGACAAGTAGAAAGATAAATGAATCTACAAAAAAAACCAATCTATCTGCACAAGTTTTATAATAAATTTATACATTCGTATCTAAAAAAAAAAGTCTGTACATTCCCATTAACTCATAAGGGCACAAAGCTTAAACCTAAAGCCTCCTTTGAGCAATGGATCTAGTTACAAAGTTTTAACAGATCCCTGAGTTCGTTTTTGCATGAACGTTTTACATTGAAGAACGAGCTCCTTGGAAAAGAAATGAACAAAAGGAAAAAATGTTGTCTTCATAACTTCCTTGAGCTGGAGATTGCCTGCTGCAGATATCTCAGTGTCTTTTGATGATTGAGAAATCCCATAAACCAGAACTCAAAATCATCCTCTGTAATTACTTGTATATACTTCTGTGATGGCTTTTGCATATTCTTGCTCTCCTTTGCTTTCAGTAGCTTACTTATTGGGATTGATACCTGCCATTGTGAACCAGTTAGATTATGCTTTACATGGTTAGAAAATTAAGAGTTGAAAGACAAACGGAGCAGAGTGGTACCTTATAGTAAGTTCTAAGCAACTTTTCAGTTGGAGATAAGAGCTTTATTGATCTCTCACTGCAGAAAGCAATCTTAGCGGTAGAGATGAAGAGAAGGCCTGCTATTGGACCAGCTGTAGTTGATAAATAGCATTGACAAACTTTCAATAGCTTTTCATCATCTCTAAGACTGAACTTCTGCCTGAATATTTTCTCCAACCCTCCTACTTGAAGAATTTTTGCTCCAAGGCTCAATTTTCCCTTTAAAGTTTCTGTTAGTTTCGGGCTTAGGCTCACTGCACAATTAGAGTACATTTAAAATCAATGCTTTCTATCATGTATACATGTGTTTCTTGCATGAATTTTTTACTTTATGACTCACTTCTCTGAGTTCTTTAGATTTACAATAGTGTTTGGTCATGACATCACTTGCAAATACTTGAGGTAAAGTTTGTCCATCAGTATTCACAGTTGGTGATTTTAGCATTTGAAAGACAGGTGTAGTATTGAATTAACTTGTCTGAGTAGTATTTTTGTGTGAGATAATTGTTTTCGCTTACAAACTTTTTTTTCAAACAAAATTCATGTCCAGACACAATTTCAATTCCCAAATACTCCTTTCAACTCCAAGTTCAAATACTTATTTTCCGACTTGAACATAATATTATCTTAGTAATATTTTCAATAAATATATTTAAGTTTTTTGTAGCGAACTTAAGTGCTTACCATGCTCACGGATGCTTTGTACAAGACAATCCACCCTTTCTCCCAATTTGTTAATCTTACCAATGACATATTTTCCTGCATATTCAAGAATATTGTTATTTTTATGATCTCTACATTCAAGGGTCAGATCAAGTTGATTCTTCCTTAAGGGACCAGGGAAACACTCACTTTGCTTAATTTGAGACAAGTTCTTTAAAGTTGCATATGGAACGATATGGTCTTCGCAAGCAGATAGGGCAAATAGTTTTTTCGGCTGCCTTTCAAGTGAACATATTGTTGTACTCATGGGAATACCCACCAAATTTCCACGGAGTAAGTTCTTCATTGTGGTTCTGATTTGAGGTGGAGTATTACCGTATTTTGAAGGTATGTGAGAAATATTTAAGTTTGGTTGATGGTTTAAAAGCATTCCATGTAGCATTATATATAGGTGCTTGCAGAGGAGTTGGTGAATCTTTTAACTGATTGTTGCATGAGTCAGCTATGGGTCATCTGAAATAACCAAAAAAGGTCATGCATATGCTTTTTCAGAATTTTCTTTTGTATCAAGAAGAAAAAGGTTGTCAGGGAGATGGGAGTGTCTTCAATAATCTTTTTGTTGATTGAAATTTGAAATATTCTAAAAACAATCAAAGTGCAGTGCATGTTCAACCACTCCCTTTATTTTCTAAATTCCTTTTATATCTTTTTCTCTTTTCTCGTAAGGTATTGAAAATGTCTTCTTTTAGCTGTCTGGTCAATTACAGTAAACTAATCTCATGCTGACTCATTGTCATTAAGATTTGTGTGCACATGTGTATTTTTTTTTTTTATAACTTTAGATTAGTTGACAGATTTGCTTTATGATGCTGCCTTCTTTTGTAAGTTGAGCCAAAGTAAGAGAAAGTTTCACATATTGAAGTTATCTCTTCCGAACTAGTAAGGTAGTTTAATTTGGCTTAATCGACTCAACTTCGTTCCCATGAAAATTAACTGGTTATTTTGTAGGTAATTCTTTATGATTAAGCAGTTGTTTAAACTAAAAACAATTGTTCTTAATCTCAAGAGGGACATTGTTGAGAATCATATTGTTACTATTAGGTTAGCCGTCATATGCTTTCGAATTTTTCTCAAGTTAGTTTTACCAGTCTTGTGTGTTAAAGTTGACAAGGTGAAAAATTTGAATTTATGACATTATTGTACATACAGTAGTGATGATTCATAGCCACCACTTGCCTGTCCCCTTAGGAACATGTGAGGGTCATCCTTGAAGTGTTGCTTAATTAATTAGGCAAGGAAAAATAGCCATTCAAAGATCTCAATTTGACATGTAAGATCTATAATTCATGTGCTTGTCTGGATTGTATGTATTGCCTTCTCTTACAAGGCAGTTATTCTTATCTTTCTTTATTTTTATCCATCTCATCCTGATGTGTATGGGCAGGTTATGTAGGCATTCATGCTGATCCTATGTGGAGCACAACACGCAGACATATGATTTTGAACTTTCTGGTAAACTAACTTATCTTTTCCCTAGTTTGACCATCTTTTATCTTTGGACAGCAATCCTTTGAAAAATCTAAAGAAATAAAGTATTTTAACAATTGAAGCATAAAAAGATAATAATATTTTTTGATTCATTTTTCATGTGTTTCTTTCAAACTACTTATCTAGTTATTAAGAAATTATTTGTAATACTCTTTAATACTCCCTCTATTACATATTATATGTCATTGTTTTTATTAGTCCATTCCAAAAGAATGATACCTTTTACTTGGAAATATTTCATTTAAAATTTTTCATTTTACCCTTAATGTCATACTTTTTTAGTCACAAGAATCTCATGGTAGGTTCAAGGCCATAAGTCCAAAAGTTCTTTTCTTAAACTTCGTGTTGAGTCGAATTCCACCACATAAATTGGCCCGGAGAGAATAATATTTTAAGAGTGTTGTAATGTGTTTTCATTCGTTTTTCAATTATATTATCTAGCAAGCTATTTGGTCAATTTTTGTTGGGAAATGAGTTTAGTTACGCAAAGCTTAAATAAAATGAGCACCCAAGGGTGTGGCGTTGTGATCAATGAAGTGAGTTTTCAGGACCATGAGGTCTGAGGTTAAAATTCCAGTGGATGTTTTTCCATTTGTCTATGCCATGTTGGATTGAGTTACCTGGTACTTGTGTTGGTAGGAGGTAACAAGTATTCTTGTGGAATTAAGCGAGGTGCACAAAGTGGTCAGACACCACAATTATATAAAAGAAATGAAAATGAATTAAGCGTCTATCATATCCGAAACGAGAAGAGCAATTAGTGTTACCGAAAATATCTCAAGAAAGTTAGTTATAACTAAATCAAGCTATGAGAAGTCTTGTGCCTTCTTTTGGATTGTAGAGTTTAGGGGTATGGTACCCTACTATCATAGTTTATCTATGGTACTGAGACTCTTCGAAATTCCTACCACACACGTGTCAACACGACATAAGTGTGGGTGTGAGATCCACACCGGATTTTGATCACTTACTTAGGGTGCTTTGACTACATCTATGATCAAGAAGTATAGATTGATTGTATTTGGTTTGTTTTTTGGGTTTATGTCATAAATATGTAGTAATATGAAGTTTGAGAATGCTTTGCTATTACCTGAGATATCAACAACAAACCAAGTGTATATTAGTGATGATATAACATTTTTTTCACATTGATAGTGTATTTTAGCATGTTATAGTAGGTAAGTTGCCTTTACATTGACAGTGTATATTAACGTCTTGTAGCAGGTAACTTGCCCAGATTTTCAGGTTACTAAATCCACCTTTTTAATACAGTTACCTGTGGTTATCATTTATGTAACTTGATAGTGTAAAATGCAGAGAAGTTAAACACACTGCCAATTTTAGTATTTCAAATTGGCTGGTTCATCATTTTATGGACGCTGATACCAGTTCACTTTTCATGAATGGGTAGCATTCCATTGTGAGAATGGCTACACCTTTTCTTATCTCAAGGATACTAAAAGAACTTGAAGGCAGCAAAGCTTGTGAATGCAGTATTAAATTTGCATATAAACAATCTAAAATGCTAATTCTATAACTAGCATATTGTTCTTGTTTTCATATCTACCACTTGGGTCATAAAGTCTACTCTAAGGACAAGTAGAAAGATAAATGAATCTACAAAAAAAACCAATCTATCTGCACAAGTTTTATAATAAATTTATACATTTGTATCTCTTGCTTTCTCAAAAAAGAAAATAAGTCTATACAAAAGCTACCAGTTTCAAAAAAAAAGTCTGTACATTCCCATTAACTCATAAGGGCACAAAGCTTAAACCTAAAGCTTCCTTTGAGCAATGGATCTAGTTACAAAGTTTTAACAGATCCCTGACTTCGTTTTTGCATGAATGTTTTATATTGAAGAATGAGCTCATTGGAAAAAAAATGAACAAAGGAAAAAATGTTGTCTTCATAACTTGCTTGAGCTGGAGATTGCCTGCTGCAGATACCTTAGTGTCTTTTGATGATTGAGAAATCCCATAAACCAGAACTCAAAATCATCCTCTGTAATTACTTGTATATACTTGTGTGATGGCTTTTGCATATTCTTGCTCTCTTTTGCTTTCATTATCTTACTTACTGGGATTGATACCTGCCATTGTGAACCAGTTAGATTATGCTTTACGTGGTTAGAAAATTAAGAGTTGAAAGACAAACGGAGCAGAGTGGTACCTTATAGTAGATTCTAAGCAACTTTTCAGTTGGAGATGAGAGCTTTATTGATCTCTCACTGCAGAAAGCAATCTTATCGGTAGAGATGAAGAGAAGGCCTGCTATTGGACCAGCTGTAGTTGATAAATAGCATTGACAAACTTTCAATAGCTTTTCATCATCTCTAACACTGAACTTCTGCCTGAATATTTTCTTCAACCCTCCTACTTGAAGAATTTTTGCTCCAAGGCTCAATTTTCCCTTTAAAGTTTCTGTTAGTTTCGCGCTTAGGCTCACTGCACAATTAGAGTACATTTAAAATCAATGTTTTCTATCATGTATGCATGTGCTTCTTGCATGAATTTTGTACTTCATGACTCACTTCTCTGAGTTCTTTAGATTTACACTAGTGTTTGGTCATGACATCACTTGCAAATACTTAAGGTGAAGTTTGTCCATCAGTATTCGCAGTTGGCGAATGTTTTAGCATTTGTAAGACTGGTATAGTATGGAATTAACTTGTCTGAGTAGCATTTTTGAGTGAGATAATTGTTTTCGCTTAAAACTTTTTTTTTTTCAAACGGAACTCATGTCCGGACACAATTTCAATTCCCAAATACCCCTTTCAACTTCAAGTTCAAATACTTATTTTTCGACTTGAACAAAATGTTATCTTAGTAATATTTTCAATAAATATATTTAAGTTTTTTATAGAGAATTTAAGTGCTTACCATGCTCACGGATGCTTTGTACAAGACAATCCATCCTTTCTCCCAATTTGTTCATCTTAACAATGCCATATTTTCCTGCATATTCAAGAATATTGTTATTTTTATGATCTCTACATTCAAGGGTCAGATCAAGTTGATTCTTCCTTAAGAGACCAGGGATACTCACTTTGCTTTATTTGAGACAAGTTCTTTGAAGCTCCATATGGAACGATATGGTCTTCGCAAGCAGATAGGGCAAGTAGTCTTTTCGGCTGCCTTTCAAGTGAACATACTGCTGAACTCATGGGAATACCCACCAAATTTCCATGGAGTAAGTTCTTCATTGTGGTTCTGATTTGAGGTGGAGTATTACCGTATTTTTGAAGGTATGTGAGAAATATTTAAGTTTGGTTGATGGTTTAAAAGCATTCCATGTAGCATTATATATAGGTGCTTGCAGAGGAGTTGGTGAATCTTTTAACTGATTGTTGCATGAGTCAGCTATGGGTCATCTGAAATAACCAAAAAAGGTCATGCATATGCTTTTTCAGAATTTTCTTTTGTATCAAGAAGAAAAAGGTTGTCAGGGAGATGGGAGTGTCTTCAATAATCTTTTTGTTGATTGAAATTTGAAATATTCTAAAAACAATCAAAGTGCAGTGCATGTTCAACCACTCCCTTTATTTTCTAAATTCCTTTTATATCTTTTTCTCTTTTCTCGTAAGGTATTGAAAATGTCTTCTTTTAGCTGTCTGGTCAATTACAGTAAACTAATCTCATGCTGACTCATTTTGTCATTAAGATTTGTGTGCACATGTGTATTTTTTTTTTAAAACTTTAGATTAGTTGACAGATTTGCTTTATGATGCTGCCTTCTTTTGTAAGTTGAGCCAAAGTAAGAAAAAGTTTCACATACTGAAGTTATCTCTTCAGAATTAGTAAGGTATTTTAATTTGGCTTAATCGACTCAACTTCTTTCCCATGAAAATTAACTGGTTATTTTGTAGGTAATTCTTTATGATTAAGCATTTGTTTAAACTAAAAACAATAATTTTTAATCTCAAGAGGGACATTGTTGAGAATCATATTGTTACTATTAGGTTAGCCATCATATGCTTTCGAATTTATCTCAAGTTAGTTTTACCAGTCTTGTATGTTAAAGTTGACAAGATGAAAAATTCGAGTTTATGACATTATTGTACAGTAGTGATGATTCATAGCCACCACTTGCCTGTCCCCTTAGGAACATGTGTGGGGTCATCCTTGAAGTGTTGCTTAATTAATTAGGCAAGAAAAAATAGCCATTCAAAGATATCAATTTGACATGTAAGATCTATAATTCATGTGCTTGTCTGGATTGTATGTATTGCCTTCTCTTACAAGGCAGTTATTCTTATCTTGCTTTTATTTTTCTCCATCTCATCCTGATGTGTATGGGCAGGTTATTTAGGTATTCATGCTGATCCTATGTGGAACACAACATGCAGACATATGATTTAGAACTTTCCGGTAAACAACTTATCTTTTCCCTAGTTTGACCACCTTTTATCTTTGGACAACAATCCTTTGAAAAATCTGAAGAAATAAAAGTATTTAACAATGAAGCACAAAAAGATAATAATATTTTCTGATTCATTTTTCATATGTATCTTTCAAACTACTTATCTAGTTATTAAGAAATTATTTGTAATACTCTTTAATACTCCCTCTATTACATATTATATGTCGTTGTTCTTATTAGTCCATTCCAAAAGAATGATACCTTTTATTTGGAAATATTTCATTTAAAAATTTTCATTTTACTCTTAATGTCATACTTTTTTAGTCATAAGAATCTCATAGTAGGTTCAAGGCCATAAGTCCAAAAGTTCTTTTCTTAAACTTTGTGTTGAGTCGAATTCCACCACATAAATTGGCCCGGAGAGAATAATATTTTAAGAGTGTTGTAATGTGTTATCATTCGTTTTTCAATTATATTATCTAGCAAGCTAGTTGGTCATTTTTTGTTGGAAAATGAGTTTAGTTACTCAAAGCTTAAATAAAATGAGCACCCAAGGGTGTGGCGTTGTGATCAATGAAGTGGGTCTGAGGTTCAAATTCCAGCTGATGTTTTTCCATTTGTCTAAGCCATGTTGGATTGAGTTACCTGGCACTTGTGTTGGTAGGAGGTAACAAGTATTCTTGTGGAATTAAGCGAGGTGCGCAAAGTTGTCAGACACCACAATTATATAAAAAATAATCAAAATGAATTAAGCCTCTATCATATGCAAAACGAGAAGAGCAATTAGTGTAACCGAAAATATCTCAAGAAAGTTAGTTATAACTAAATCAAGATATGAGAAGTCTTGTGCCTTCTTTTGGATTGTAGAGTTTAGGGGTATGGTACCCTACTATCATGGTTTATCTATGGTACTGAGACTCTTCGAAATTCCTACCACACACGTGTCAACACGACATAAGTGTGGGTGTGAGATGCACACTGGATTTTGATCACTTACTTAGGGTAATTTGACTACATCTATGATCAAGAATTATAGATTGATTGTATTTGGTTTGTTTTTTGGGTTTATGTCATACATATGTAGTTATATGAAGTTTGAGAATGCTTTGCTATTACACGAGATATCAACAACAAACCAAGTGTAATCCCTTAAGTAGGGTTTGGGGAGGGTAAAGTGTACACAAACCTTACCCCTACCTTGAAGGTAAAGAGGTTGTTTTCGATAGACCTTCTGCTGAACGAATGATGATGAAGAGGCAGCACTAACAAGCAGAAGCAGCAAGAAAATAAAATATCGAGACTAAAGGATAACAGGTAGTAATAGAAATCTAAAGATAAGAAAAAACAAGAAGAAGCATACTAATACACTTGAATGGAAAAAAAAAATATGCCGGCGTTCCTACTAACCGTCTACCCTAATCTTCGACCTCCACACCCTTCTATCAAGGGTCATATCCTTGGTGAGCTGAAGTTGTGCTATATCCTACCTAATCACCCCACCCCAATACTTCTTAGGCCTACCTCTACCCTTCTTAGGCCCACAATGGCCAACCTCTCACACCTCCTAACCGGAACATCTATACATCTCCTCTTTATATGCTCGAACCATCTCAGTCTCACTTCCCGCATCTTGTCATCCACGGGGCCACTCCCACCTTGTCTTGAATAACTTCATTCCTATATCGTGTGAATAAAATATTAGGTGTTTTTAAAGAATTAAATTTTATTACTTTTAGTTTAGTAACTTCAATTAAAATTGAATATTTACTTTATAGTTTATATGTCGTAATATACAGTTATTGATCGTACCCCAACACCGGCATCCGTACTCGGATCCATACCTCTGAATCCTAAAATGGACATGATGAGGAATCTAACCTCTTGATCTGTACCCATATCAGATACCCCCGCTCGAATCCTAGCAACATAGGATATTATGAACATGTTAGATACTATATGAGAAGTGTGTGAATCAGTGAGAATTCAATCTGATGACTTGATTTGATTTGATTGAGATTGTAAGCTAATTGTTATTACTTCATCAGAATGTTGCTATTTTACCGAGGATATTATAATGAAGTTGTTTCTTTTTTTATCCCTGTATATGCATTTAACTAATGCCTATGATGTTCCAAAGTGTTAATTATACTTGTTGAAAATTGTGTCTGTCTATGGTGGAGGGATGTCGGAAGCATGCTTAGGACTAAATTGAGTTAGTTGTATGGTGTGGGTATTTGCTTATTTTCTACGAGGATCAAAATGGATTGTGGTTTAGAAAAGGGAAACACCTGTTATTATGAACTGGTGCTATGATAGCAATAAGGGGGCCGTGATCACAACATTAGTGATTTCTGCATGGTAACAAAGGAGGTTGTAAGCACAACACATGCCTCACCTCAACAAGGCACGGTCCGGGAGGCAGTAGGCCCAAGCTCAAAAACCGCTATTGTGAGCCCGGTGGCTTCAATCGCCACTCTGTGGGGCTGCTGAGGTACTATGGAACATGTTATAATAACACATGATTTACCTCTCAAATCTTAGATTTTTGGTTTGGTTACCTATTTGACCAAATTTCACTCAAGAACTAGGGCTTGAACTATTGAGGTAGTTTGAGATATTTGACACTACCCAACTTTTAGGTAGACTCTATATAGCCTATGGGCAGTGTGATTATGCTATGGGGATATGAATCAAGACTCACTGTCGATGTCATGAAAATGGCTGGATAGTCCAAAAGATGAATTAGCCTCCTGTTTGCATTAGTTTTACAATAAGTCTATACATTCGTATTAACAACTAAGGCTTAAAGCCTAAAAAATCTAAAACCTCCTTTGAGCAATGGAGCTAGTTACAAGTTTGAACAGATCTGCAAATTTGTTTTTTGCATCAACATTTTACATTGATGAATGGGTGTATTAGGAAACAAAATAAAAAAAAAAGTTTATCTTCTTAGCTGATTGAAGTTCTTGAAAGTTGAAATTGCCTGCTGCAGATATCTTAGAGTTTTTTTATTATTAAAGAACCCCATAAACCAGAACTCATAATCGTCCTCTGTAACTAACTGTACATACTTCTGTGATGGCTTCTCCATATTTTCACACTCTTTTGCTTTATTGATCTTACTTATTGGGATCGATACCTTATATCGGATTCTAAGTGACTTCCCGGTTGGAGATGAGAGCTTTATTGATCTCTTACTGCAGAAAGCAATCTTATCAGTAGAGATGAAGAGAAGGCCTGCTATTGGCCCAGCTGTAGTTGATAAATAGCATTGAGAAACCTTCAATAGCTTTTCATCATCTCTAACACTAAACTTCTGCTTGAATATCTTCTCCAACCCTCCTACTCGAAGAATTTTTGCTCCAAGGCTCAATTTCCCCTTCACAGTTTCTGTTAGCTTCGGGCTTAGGCTCACTGCATAATTAGAAGTGGCGACGTTAATGACATTAGAATCAATACTTTGTATTGTATATACATGTAATTAGTGCTTCTTTACTCAATTTTCAATCTTAATGATCTTTTCTTTTCAAGGGTCATTAAGTAATACTCTTTAGAACTACTACAGTATCGAGTTGATTATTCATCAAGAGACGGGAAAAATACTCACGTTGCTTTAATTTAGATAAGATCTTTGATGTTGCAGATGGAATATGGTCTTGGCAAGAAGATAGGGATAGTAGTCTTTTAGGCTGCCTTTCAAATGAACATACTGCTGAACTCATGGGAACACCCACCACATTTCCACTGATTAAGTCCTTCATTGTGACTTCTGATCTTGAAGAGGATTGCTATATTGTTAAGATAACTGAGATATTATTATGTTTTGGTTGATGGTTTTAAGAACAATGCTTGTAGCACTATATATATAAGTTGATGATAACTGTTTCATGAGTCAGCTATTGGTCATCAGAAATAAGCAAAAAAGATCTTGCTTTTTTTTTTTAGAATTTTCTTTATCAAAGTGCAGTGCATGTTCAACCACTGCTTTTTCTTCTTTGTTTTTCCTTTTGCTTTCAGTCTATTAATTTATTAATTTATGTTGGTGGGTATAAATCATGGGAAAGCAGAGTACAAAGTTAGGGATTTCTTCCTATCTGCCTAAGCTATGATGGACAAAATTAGGGAAAATGACCAAATAAGTCCTTAATATATAAGGAGTACTTTATTTTGGTCCTTAATATATTTCACAGAATCTATATAGTCCTTAGGGATCGTTTGGTAGGAGGTATTAAGAGAAATAATTCATGTATTATGTATGGTATTATTTAGTACTATGTTTGGTAGAATTTTTGGGCCTAAGTATAACTAATCCATGGATTAGTTATACACCCTACATGGTACTATAGGAGGTATTACTAATACCTTTTGGGGTCGTTTGGTGTAATGGATAAATGAAAATAGTCATGGGATAACTTTTTAGTGCCTCTTTATTTCTTGTTTGGTTACAAAGTATGGGATAACTTATCCCATGATTAATAGATAGTACTGGGATAAGTTATCCCTACCTCTTGGTGGAATAACAATCCCAGGATAACTTATCCTGGGATAAAACAATTAAAATGACAAAAATATCCTTGAAATCTATTTTATTAAAACTTTTCATATCTTTATACCATATTTGTAAAGTCTTAAAATTTTTGCTGCTCATCAGATGGATTTTAATAAATTTCAAATAAATCTATAATTTTAGTTTCATAAAATTATTCAATTGCTTGCGTCCTTTTTTAACAATCAAAAAGAAATTTTTTAGAAACTTTTGTTTCTCATTGCAATTGGTAAAAAATTATTTTTGCAACGAGAAATTTTATCAAATTTCAATCCAGTTATGGTTATTGTATTGGTGTAGTTTTGGCTCCAGTTTTGATTCATTTAATTTTGTCTAATTTTTTTTGCTTATTACAGTAAAGAAGAGAGGCTTCCCACTGGCGTCAATAGATTGTTCCAACATTAATTCTTGTAGATCGTAAAGTTATCAATAATTGAGATTCATTTGGTTTTATTTTTAGGTGTAAATAACTAAACCTCTATAAAAAAAATACATATAAAAAGGTAAATAAGATGGAGGGTATTTTTATAAACAAATAACTAATTCTTAGAAAGTATATAATATTTATTAGTTATAATACAACAAATCAAACAAGCAATAAAAACAAATCTCAGTATAACTTATCCCAATATAACTAATCCCAGCATAACTTATCCCATCATTACTTATCCAGCATAACTTATTAGTAATACATTGGATTTAATACCTTGGGGTTATCTATGTAAAGACAAAAATATTCCTCAAATCATTTTATTTATTTTCTTGATTTTATGTTTTATATTTGTACTAGTAAATTTATTTTAATAAATTAGCTTACAAATTTTATTATTTAGAGAGAGTTGTTTGTTAATAAATAAATGTCAATACATATCAATACAATATTTAAAATGTGAGTTGTTTAACATTTACTAATTGAAAAGGCAAATATATCACACATGACGTTTGTGATCTTAATTGAATACTAGTTTTTCGACACGTGCGTTGCATGTGATTATCAATTTAGAAAATTTAAGCGAAAATTTGAATAATAAGTTTTGCACAAAATAATATTGCAAATTCTTTTGTGAATATTCAATGTGGATTGTCATAAATATCTCTAATTCACAGGAACCTATGAAGATGGTCAAATTATTTTTTTTAGTTAAATGCAATAATGTGTATATTTATTTCAATTTGTTGATGTTCAATCATATAATTAGTCGTATCTCTCTAATATTACCTTATAGACGATATTTGTTGTGTATTTTTCTTGTCATCTAACCAGATGTGCTTTGCACGTGTATTCCACTTAATCTGTTTAGATGTCATATGAACATGTGGAGAACAACTATATTTTATTTTTTTTAGAACTATTTTTGTATACTGTCTATAGTTAACTGAGAAAGGTTTCCTTTTATTTATTTTTACCGAAAAACTAAAAATAAAAATTAAAGAATATATTCTATCTATGAAATCATATATATAATCACGAGTTAATATCTTAGATGGTCACTCAACTTTGAATTGTTCTCTTAGAAAGTCACTCAACTTTGAGTTGTTCTTTTAGAAAGTCACTCAACTTTGTTTTATAACTCAAAAGTCACTCAACTATTGATGTTTCACTTAGAAAGTCACTCAACTATTGATATTTCACTTAGAAAGTCACTCAATCAATTTAAATACATTTTTTCATAAAATTTTATTGCAATTTATTTTTTATGTTAAACTACTTTTTTAAGGAAATAATAAGATATTTATTTTAATTATTTTGTTAATCCAAATTATTTAATTATAATTTTTTTGGAAAACGTACCATAGCAATTGACCCAAAAAAATTTTCCGTTTAATCAATTATATAACTGGAATTAAATATGTTAAAAAATGATCCAAAAAAGAAGAAGAAGTTGGAATTGATAAGAAGTACAATAAAAAATAAAGACGCACCACAGTACCATTTGTTTTAAAAGAAAAATTATACTTCAAAAAATTTAATAAATTAAAATAAGCATCTTATTATTATTATTATTTTTAAATAGTTAATTTTTTTTGTATTTTACAAAATTTAATGAAAAATTAATTTAAATTAGTTGGATGACTTTTTAAGTAAAATATCAATAGTTACGTGACTTTTTAAGAAAACTATTAATAGTTGAGTGACTTTTGAGTTATAAAACAAAGTTGAGTGACTTTCGAAGGGAACAACTCAAAGTTGAGTGACTTTCTAAGTGAACTATTGAAAGTTGAGTGACCATATGAGATATTAACTCATATAATCACTTGTTTATCTTACATCCAACAAATATATAGTTCATATACTTGTAAACAGTTTTCAATT
The DNA here is from genome assembly GCF_000226075.1 of Solanum tuberosum. Taxonomy (NCBI): domain Eukaryota; kingdom Viridiplantae; phylum Streptophyta; class Magnoliopsida; order Solanales; family Solanaceae; genus Solanum; species Solanum tuberosum. The sequence continues at coordinate 66,742 of NW_006239217.1, read as the reverse complement.
TATTCAACCAAGCATGATTCGTCCAAAGAAAAAAAACAACACCGTGTTATCACGTATATAGGGGCAGTATAATAATGTGAAAAATTATTGGTCAAAAGTTAATATAAGGAAAGATGAAAGATAGAAATAATTAATGTAATAACTATGAGAATTCATAATATTATAACTAAAGAATGTAAAAGAGTGTGAATACCATTTGCAATAATTAGTAATAACTAAGAGATTTTATAATGTTATAACTAAAGAATTAATGTGCAGCAGATGAATTTCTAATAAATTTTATGATAAATAAGTCATTCTTTTGTCTTGAGCATAAAAAAACAAACCGTGACAATTCTATCTCCTGAGAACTTTAGTAATTTTTGAAAAAGATATTCAGAAACATATATCTGCATCACAAGAGAAATTGTTAACAAAAACAAATGAATTTAGACTACAATAAAAATTAAACTAATAGAAACTTTAACTGACGTTATTACAAGTCATATGAACTTTTCTTCGTCGAAAATACTGGAATATTAAGAAATAGTAAATCAATAAAACAAAAGGGCGATGTTTATATTGTAATAACTATTTTAAAGGAAACTTCATGATGATCTAAATCACATAAGTACCATTGATAAATAAAGTCATTCATTTGTCTTGGGAATTATAAAACAAATCGTGACAATTCTTTAACTCTTGAGAAGTTTAATAATTTTGGAAAAAGATATTCAGAAGCATATATCTACATCACAACAGAAGCTGTTAATTAAAAAAATGAATTTTGACTACAATAAAAATCAAACTAATACAAACTTCAACTGACGTTATTACAAGTCATATAAACTTTTCTTCTTCGAAAATATTTAAGTATTAACAAATAGTAAATCAGTAAAAAAAAAGAGCAATATTTATAATGTAATAACTATTTTGAAACAAACTTTCTGACAATTTAAATCACATAAGTAGCATTAATAAATAAAGTCATTCTTTTGTCTTGAGCATCAAAAAACAAATTGTGACAATTCTCTAACTCTTGAGAAGTTTAATAATTTTTGAAAAAGATATTCAGAAGCATATATCATCAGAATTAGTTTCTTCAAGCAGTGGCGAATTTATGTGTAAAATTTGGGTCACCCGAACCCGTGGTCCTCCGACTAAACTCGATATATTACTTGTATAATTATTAAAGAACATATTAAATAAACACTTGTTGAACCCGTTCTTAAAGTTGCTGGATGGTTCACTGGTTTGACAGCCAAATTTTAACACCAAGGTCCTGAGTTCAATCCCAGCCAGCCACAATTCACTTCAATTTTTTTTAGTAACTAATAACACTCGTGTTTTCAAAAAAAAAACGAAGTTCTAAAGCAATGGTGCACCCGTTTTCTTGAAATCCTGGATTCGCCTCTGTCTTCAAGTACTCAAGGTTAAGGAATATACCATCTTAGGATAGGACAATTTACTTCATTAGAATAATGGTACCTCATATTATGCTAAACTTCGAACTCACTTAACGACAATAAATCACACAAAAAATTTAAAATGCAAGAATAAGAAGAGTAGAAGATTTTAAAAAAATTGTGGTTGAAAAATGAGAGGAAACCTTTCTATTTATAGTCAACAAAGGGTAGTATGAACAAGTGTTTTTTTTTGTGTCTTATCTGAAGAGTCATGACCTTTCCGAAAAGTCACAACTTATTGTAAAAGCCACAACTCTTTGGAAAAGTTACATCTCTTTGAAAAAGTCACAACTCTTTGGAAAAATCACAACCCTTTGAAAAAAGTCACAACCTATCAGAAAAGTCACAACTCATCGAAAAAATCATAACCTAAGTTAGGGATATTATAATAACTTAACATTAAAGTTAGGAGTTCATGCTTTTAAGGTAATATAGATATTATTTGTTGGTTTATATGAGTTTCTAATTGTTTGTATTTTGAACAATTTATAAATTGCATACATATTAAAACTACAACTTGCAATTTTTTTATGTACATATAGATGATTTATTCGATTTTACTATTTTAACTGTCTTTTGAATTTTAAAGTTGATGGTCTATCTATTCTAAATTGAAAATAAATGTTTTTAAGTGATTAATTTATTAAGATAACAATTGTTTACCCTCAAATAATTCAAGTGAGAAAATAGCATCATTCAAGTGAGAAAATAACAAACATGACAACAAAATTGTTCTTCTTCTAGCTAGTTAGAAGACCATAAAAATATAATATTGTCCGGCAATTATCTACCTTGAGTCCTTGACCGATTACATAAAATAGAAAATCTCATAATAATGCAAGGGTATAATTGGAAAGAAGCTTTTTGTACAGTTTTAATCCAAATACAAGATGAGGTCAAAAGCAATGAACCAAACACTTGATAAAAAATATATCCTGCACTACTAATTCCTGCGTTACTAATCCCTGCATTATTATTTTTTCTACCAAACGACCCCTTAATGTATTATAAAAAGTATTCAATTTGGTCCTTTGCCCTAAATATACCAGATCTCACAGTTAAATTTAACGGCGGGCCCACTAAAAAAACCAAAACTTTCCCTTTCTCCTTCATTAGTCGGGTGAAAAGCTTGACCCAATTTTCCCCTTCTCCTTCTTCTCCGACGACCACATCGGTCTAGGCCACCGACTCACCGACGCTCGTCCACCAACCAGCCGATGCTCTCCACTTTTGTTCCTCCTCCACCACCCTTCTGTTCCCACTGTTTTAGCCCTAATTCAAAGTTAGATTTCTAAAAAAGTAATTTTATTGTTAAGTTAGAAAATTAGTTTATTTTTTTACACTGTTAATAATATAATAAGATTTAATCATATTGTTAGATTTGTTAATGTCCATAGTGAGGGTCAATGGTATATATCTGATGGTCACAATATTTTTTTTTAACTGCTCATGTGTTTGAGACAACATTTTTCAGCATTAAAATTTGTCATATGAGACTAATGAAGTATCAACTGAGCAAATTTTATGTTGGAGGCATTTGTAAAAACCAATTCACAACTTATATAAAATATAAGATGAACTCGATCCTTAAATGTTTATCAAAAGCAAAATTCAACTATCTAAACCACAGTTTTGAGAAGTAATATTTTTAAAAGTTGAAGAGGGAAGCTCCTCCTATGGCTGAGGCAAAAACACCCACAAGCTCTTCAAAACAGAGCTTTTGACGGGAGGACTAGAGAATGAAGGAGAAAGGGAAATATTTTGGGTGGTTTTATTTTTCAGTGTGGCCCAACGTTAAACTTAACTCATGTCCATGTTATATTTAGGACAAAGGATCAAATTGAGTACTTTTTATGATACATTAAGGACTATATAGATCATGCGTAATATATTAAGGATAAAAATAAAGTAATCCATATACATTAAGGACCATTTTGATCATTTTCTCGACAAAATTACCCAATACTTGTGTTGGTAGAAGCAGTGGCGGATCCAGGATTTAGAGTCCGGGGGTGCCAAATAAACTTATCGATTAAATTAATTTTATATTTGATTAAATTATTCACCTTTTCGATATATATCATAAATCAATCAATAAAATATAAATAATAAGATATTACAAACCCACACTCCACACTAAAAGCATGAAGTTAACAAATTTAAAACTAAAGCACCCAAATGAGGCTTAGCCGCTGAACGGAATGCTAAGACGGGCGGGGGGCAGCAACAACAAGAAGTGATTTGGGTTCGGAATGGGGTAATAAATTTTTTGGAGAAGTTGAAACTTGGAGGAAGAAGGGTTTGGAAATAGTTGAAGAGAAAGAGAACACTTCTAAGTCAAAGGAGTAATGTAATTAATTTAATTTAAGTCAATAACAATTATAAAATAAAATAAAATAATGTGCCAGCTGTCCTTAAAAAAAAAAGGGGGGGATTGGAGCCTTTTTTTCACTTAAAAAACGTCTTCAACAATTTTTCAAAAAATAGGTTCAAATGGGATTCGAACCTGCAACCTCAACCTTCTAAAGTTGCCCTCCTACCATGGCACCACAAGCCTATTTTGTTCTGTGGGTGACACACTTTATATTTATATAAGTATTATATATATATACCTATGTATATATAGAGTTTCCGTCGAAGTTCGGGGGTGGCGTGGCACCCCCACTGCCCTTCATAGGTCCGCCCCTGGGTAGAAGGTAGTAGCAGTGATAGATTCACATAGACCTAAAAGTGGTGGTTGAACACCATTCGTCAAAAAATTATATTGTGTATGTAGAACATCATAACTGCATATATTGGTAAAAAAGTTACTTGTTATACATATAGTTTAAATCTTTTGAAAATCATTACTTCATATATAGGTCAAAAAATATTTTTTATACTTACATTTAGTCTTGAACATATACTTGGTGGATTAGCACAAGCTGACCTGGACAATACCTTCATAAAAAATAGTATATTCCTCAATTTGCTGCAAAAGTCTTGAAACATGGATCCTTTTAGCTTTATTTTCAATTACAGTAAACTAAATCTCATGTTGCCTTATTTTATTATGAAGATTTGTGTGCACATGTGGTGTTTTCAACTTTTGTGTTGGCATTCTGCTTTGTGATGTAACCTACTTTTACTAGTTGAGTAAAAGTAAGGGAAAGCTTTCCATTTTGAAGTCATCTTGTCATAACTAGTAAGGTAGTTTAATTCACCCTCAATGAACCTTTTTCCTTTTCTATGCAAATCGACTAGTGAATTCCATTCCTGGCCATGTTTCTCTACAGTCACATACTGTTTATTTTTTTTCCATTATCTTATTTGGTTTTTTATAAACTTCAAGTTTCAATTGGTATTATCATATGCTTCTATAAATTTTATGATTTCAAGTTGATAATCGATATAGATACCTCATTACCCCTAAACTTGGCATGGCTTATTCAGTGCACTCCTAAACTTTTCGTAGTTCTAATTACCCCTAAATTCTTTTCACAAGCTTTTAATGCATAGGATAATTATCCCAAGTTAGTTTTCTTAGGTTTGTATGAGTTAAGGTTGACAGGATAACGATAAGAATGATGACATTAAAGTTAAGTGGTGATCAACCACCACCACTGGATTGTCCCCTTTGGAACATGAATGAGTCATCCATGATCTTTGATTTGCTGCTCAATAAAACAGGCAAAGGGAAAAAAGTAGCCATTCAAATATTTCAATCTGTTACATAGGGCCAACAGTTCTAGATTATTATAACTTCTCTTTTAAGGCAGTTACCTTATCTTACTTTTTTTGTTATCTCATGTTGAGGTGTAAAGGCAGGATTTGTAGGCCATCTATGCTGATTTTATGTGGAACACACCATACATGGATGACAAATGATTTAATTTTTTTGAGTAAACTAACATATTTTCTTGTTGACCATCTTTTGCCTTTGAAAAATCTTGAGAGAAATGTCAAGTATATTTAAAATGTAATTTAAGCACAGAAAGTAATTGTATTTCCTATTAGAATAATAGGAAACAACACTGACGAAGGAAGAGTTTGACATGTCAAATTTACTGTGCTTGTAGAGATACTTGCCATGTATTCTTTAGGGGAATCCAAGGATATTGCAAGCTAACTTACACTACTTCAAGAGAGGCCTTATATTTATTGAACTTGAGAGATTACTTTTAAAAAATGTCGTTTTCTCTCACGAACAAATGTGTCTGTTCAATTTAAGCCATCCACATGTTAGAAACTAACTTGAATGACATTTTGTGTGGACAAGAGACACTCTAACATGCTTTCCCTGTACTACATAGTCTGAGCCATGCTGTTGGTGTTTCTTAAAAATGGGGCAGCACAAAAAGATTGAAAAATGTCTCTCAATGGATTGAAATGACTTTCAATAGCTTTCAATAATTTTATTAAGCATTCAGGGCTTTAAATAGCCAACATAAAACACATAATCTGCATAATTTAAAATTCAAAAATCCTAAAATATCTCAACAACTAAAACAACCTAACTAAAATTCAAATTTCAAATTTATCTTAAACCAGACAACTTATTTTGGTAAAAACTACTGCATTAACTAAAAGCAAACTTCAACACATGCACAAGAAGCAACAGCGGCAGAATTATGGACAGGACAAGGGTGGAACCTGTCTCTGAGAAGGAAACTAAATGATTGGGAAATGACAACCATAGCAAAATTTCTTGACACACAATGAATATGGCTACCATTCTGATAGGAGAGGAAGATAGACTAGTATGGAAGGGGGAGAGAAGGGGAGAATTCACTGTAAAATCTGCATACAGAGAACTCAGTTCTTCTGAGGTACAGCAAGCAGGATAACCCTGGAGGATGATTTGGGGAACAGAAGTTCCCTACAAGGTGAATTACTTCACATGGCTTTTGGCAAAGGAGGCAATCTTGACACGTGAGAACTTGAACAAGAGGAAATTCAATCTATGTTTTAGATGCTATCTATGTGAAGAATGGGTGGAGACGACTCCATCTCTTTTTACACTGCAAATGGACAGATCAATTGTGACAGATGTTCATTCATAGGAGGAAGATCAAATGGATAAAGCCTGGGAGAATTATAGAAGTCCTACAATACTGAACAAGGATGGAAATGCAGGAAAAAAGGAGAAGAGATGGAGGATTGTCCCAGCTTGCATTTGGTGGACAATTTGGAAGGAAAGGAATCAAAGATGTTTTGAAGGAAACAGAACAATATTCATAAGATAAAGACAAACTGCCTAGGGTTTTACTATTTTTGGTGTAAACAAGTAGTGAGGGGAGATACTGAGGATGTGTTTAATGCTATTGATTGGCTGTAACTAGAAGATCTTAGGAACGATGTAAGTAAAACTTTTTGGAGGGGGACTACACTTTGATATAGTATACCTGTGGATATATAGAAGTAAATGTTACCTTTCTCAAGAAAAAAAAAACACAATCCCCCAATAATTTGTAATATATCTTATAAAATCATACATACCAGAAAGTATCTTATCTAGATTTGAACTTTCCATTAGTGTAAAACTTTTAAAGTTTGACCAAGTAGATGGTATCCTAAGATTTGAATGTTTTATTATGTCAAGCTGGGAGTACCACACACGTAATAATATTTAGTAGCGAACTAACCAGTATTTGCTCTTGGCACTTTTAAGACCATCTACTCAATCTTGATCCCGTTAATATTTACAAGACCAACCTTTTAGATCTTATTTGAAGCGGCACAACTTCAATATTTGTATAAGTGGAGTTAGTTAATATGTACCCTGCTACTCTAGACATTTACTAATCCCTTTAAGAATTTATCCAACTTTTTATGGTAACAGTTTGCATTATAGAGTTTGTCACTGTTTCCTGTTATATCAGATATTTAACAATACCTTAGCTCCTCAGAGAGTAATATGCATTACAGTCATTTTCTATAAGAGGGATAAGTGCTTTAACAACACGAAGTACCTTGTTATTACCCATTGAACTTGTTATGTTAGAATGTAGACTACCTCAAATTTGGGTTCCCATAACGATCTGCTACTCAAATGGACAAATAGGAAGTGATGACTATGCCAACTCCCAAAAGATGAATCTGACTGCATTAGGTTGACAATAAGTTTATACATTTGTGTTGACAGCTATGGCTCAAAGCCTAAAAAACTCTAAAGCCTCAATTGAGGAATGGAGCTAGTTACATGTTTGAAGAGATCTGTACATTCATTGATGAATGGGCGTATTAGGAAAAAAAAAATGAAAAAAATGTTCTATCTTCTTAGCTGCTTGAAGTACTTGAAATTGCGTGGTGCAGATATCTCAGAGTCTTTTGATGATTAAGGAATCCCATAAACCAGAACTCAAAATCATCCTCTGTAATTACTTGTATATACTTCTGTGATGATTTTTCCCTATTTTCACTCTCTTTTGCTTTCATTGTCTTACTTATTGGGATCGATACCTGCAATTGTGAACCAGCTTATTAGATTATGCTTTACGTGGATACAAATTAAGAGTTGGAAGAAAAACGGAG